>NC_138379.1:89597369-89629856 GCF_054177405.1 Leptonychotes weddellii | reverse complement strand
ACTGTCCAACGCATGACAACAGTTATCTTACACATTTTGCCCAGTTTTATACTTATTTGTGGCAAGAGAATAAGTCTAGTTACATTAGTTATTCCATCATGTCCAGAAGCAACTCTTCCTATATTATAAAAATGAAGAATGATTTCTCTGGTGTCTTGAACTATTTGTTGCCATCATTTTCTTGTCTCTGTACTCATTCACACATTTTAGATAAAGGTGAAAGTCATTAGAGTTTTGCTTGCATTTCGGTGGTTCTCAAATTTTGATATGCTGAGGAATCGCCTTTAAAAATATATAGGTTAGGGGCGCCTGGGTGGCTCAGATGGTTAAGCATCTGCCTTTGGCTCAGGTCATGATCCCAGGCTCCTGGGATCAAGCCCCACATCATGCTCCTGGCTCCGCGAGGAGCCTACTTCTCCCTCTCCCTCTGCCTCTCTCCCCTGCTCATGCTTTCTCTCTCTCTCTCTCTCTATCTCTGTGTCTCAAATGAATAAATAAAATCATATATATATATATATATATATATATATGTTATTTGGAAATGGGATGGAGCCTGGGATTATGCATTTTCAACATGTACATAAGGAGATTTTTGATATGTTTGATCTTAGTTCCACACTTTTCAAAACACCTTCTGTGTTGTGTTGGATAATAGCTTATTTGTCCAAGTGAAGTTGCACCTTCAGCAAATCTGTATCACTGAGAAACGTCATGAAAATTCACATATATTATTTCCTCAGAGGGATGTAATCACTTTACAGTGATGGTGTAGCATTTTCTTTAGACATTTATTAGCCTTGAGAACTGATATGTAATTGGGATTTTATTTTGTAAATTGGCAGATTATTTTCCCCTGATAGACATAAGTTCACTACATGTAATTTAAGACTGATTTTAAAATATAGGAACCCTAGAAGTACTTAAAGATGACATTATAAATCAGGCCCCATTTAGTTTCTTGTGATAAAGACTAAAACGTTAGGGGTTTGGAAGTCTGCTACATTTAAAGTTTACAAATTGCTCTCTGCAGGAAGTGTCTTGCCCTAGGCTCTGGTATGATCCTCTGTAATTTGGTTTGACAGAAGGAATCCATGAGGTTGTTTGATTGTTTGCTTTTTGTGTACCTTCTGTGGCACATTTCTTTTCTGAGGTAAAGAATTTTTGTTGTACTCATGAAAGGATGTTTATCTTCCCCATTACTTGTTTAATTCTCAGTCTCTCCTGTTTGAAATGTATAAACACTGAACTTTGTCTATACGTATCCAGACTAGAAATTATACAGGAACATGAGCAGATATAGTGCATTATTACTCTTTTTCAGACATTTTCTGGTTTTCTTGAATAATGAAAGTCAGCATAGCTCAGGGAAACATTAAATAGAGTTCATGAAATAATGCTGTCCTTAGGGAGTCACTATTTGAATTATAGTCTTCATATATTTAGCTCTTATTTACTAAGCAAACACTTCTCTCAATGACTAAAAAATCCCTAAGAGATGGTAGCAGAAAAAGGAATGGAGATAGTAGTTTTCCATGGATGGTAATATATTCTTTTCTTTTCTTTTTTTTTAAGATTTTATTTATTTATTTGACAGAGAGACAGCGAAAGAGGGAACACAAGCAGGGGGAGTGGGAGAGGGAGAAGCAGGCTTCCCGCCGAGCAGGGAGCCCGATGCGGGGCTCTATCCCAGGGCCCTGGGATCATGACCTGAGACAAAGGCAGACGCTTAACGACTGAGCCACCCAGGCGCCCCGATTTTCTCCAGCCGAGGCCCAGCGGCCACAGGCGCCCCGATTTTCTGAGTGTGGTTAAGAAGGACCTGAGTCATACACTGTAGTGATTTCCTTTTTGTCAAAGTATGGGCAAAGTAGTCACCTCCCTGTAGTCATCTTCATGGAGGGTTCTTTTAATGTTGATTCCAAGAGGGTACTGTGAGCTTACTATGTTTCAGGCATTGTATCAGGAAGTTGAAAGCTGAGACTGAGTGTCTTATTCACCACTGCGTCTCCATTGTTTAGCAAATGCTCAATAAGTTTCTTTGGAGTAGAGGAGTAAGTGAAAGTTTCCACCCTTGAGGAATCTAGATGGAAGCACAGAAATGTAAATGAACTCTTATGATAGAATTTGATATGTGTTCAGTAGAAAAAGGTATGAAGTACTATGTGATTAAGCTGGAAGGAACGACTAGGTTTGGAAGGGGTAAGTGGTTTCTTAATACCTTTTTGTAGGTGAGGACCATTAATGTAAGAACATTAAGTGTACCCACTAAATTAAATTAGGAAAAAATATGGGTTCCTGTTGTTGGAGAAGTGGTTGAGCCTCTAGTGGTGCCAGCATGTAACTGCTAGATGAGGATGTGTTAAAAGGACACAGGAGCCAACCTAAAAAAACTCACAATGGCCAAAGCTGGAGCAGTTTGAGCAACAAATCAATAAAAATAGTATTGGATTATAACTCAAAGAATAAAATGAATATTCATAAGTGCATATAAATCAATGAGTGAAAAATAAAGGGATAATTCGTCCTTACAAAAGAACGCAATGTAGAAAGAATGAGGGACATAGAAAATCACCATTAGAAGACCAGTAATAATTGCTGCAGGCAAGATCCACTGATGAATGTTAAAATCCGTGGAGAAAGAAGATTTTTGCATAATATTTACTCAGTACAAAAGGAAAATATTTACTAATTACAAATAAATTTTCTACAAAAGTGGAAAATCTGGGCACACTTCGTTTTAACAGAGTGATCCAAGTGGATACCACCAGTGACAGCTCATATGGGTATCATGCACTCTGTTTTGGGATGCACTGAGACAGGCCTGTTCCCCCTGTTACATTCTTCCCAATCATGGATAACCTCGGTCTAGTCATGAGAAGCCACCAGACAAACTCAAACCGGGAGACAAAACACCTGACCACTGCCAGTACTCTTTTCAAGAGTGTCGAAGTCATGAAAGACTGAAGAACAGTCACAGATTGGGGAACACGAAGGAGAAATGACAATTGAATGCAGTATGGGAGCCTGCAATAGTGAACATCTGGTGAAATCTGAATAAAGCCTATGGTTTAGTTAATATTATTATGTTAATTTCTTAGTTTTGGTAATTATACTGTGGTTGCATAAGATTAAAACATTAGAGGAAGCAGGGAGAAGGGTATACTGGAATTCCCTACTATTTTTGCAACTCTTTTATAAGTCTAATACTATTTCAAAGTAAAGAGTTAAAAAATTAGAACCTCTGCAGTTAAGCTTATTTTGCTCCTTTGGGGACAACTGTGCACTTTGTCCTTATTGAATTGGTCTTTGCTAATTGAATGGAAACAAGGCTGACGTGGATACTAGTAGGTGGATGACTTGGAGGAGACAGTTACAAATGCCTCCGGTTTGTATGACCACCAGACAGTAACACTGAAGCAGCTCTTTCACATCTGGTGTCTCACTCTTCAGTTAAGGCAGAGGGTAGGGCTCCTCCAGCTCTTGGGTAACCACTTAGGATAAGAGCACTTTTATATCTTCAGCAATCTGAATGCTTTCTTATTCTTCTATGGAAGAATTGACAAATGCTTTGAGCCCAGGACAGAGTTGGTTTGTGTTGATGATTTTACTCCTGCATAGTATTCTGTGGGGGGCGGATCTCAGAGACAGGGAGATAATATATTGTCAGATAATATTTTGACTATTAAATCTGTGAGGGGCTTAGGAATCTGGGAAAGAGCAGAGTTACCAAGGTTTTACAGATGGAGGGTTTTATAGATCCTTCCTAGGAGGAACAAAGTTTTCTAATCAAGAAATCTGTAAATCATTTTTTACCAAATTAGCAAGTTTTTATTGAGGAAGGACTTTTCATGGGCTAACCCATTTAAAACATAAACAAAACAGTTGGAAGTACAGGTGAGGAAACTAAGAGAGGTAGGTTACCCAAAGACACAAACTTGGCAGCCTTACTTGTAGGTGGAGGAGCATTCTAAGAATATCAGGTCCACCCGTTAAATTAGATAAAAAGGACACTTTGGTACTTTCAGGGTGTGCAGTATGTGCGATTGAAGTGCACAGATTCAGAAAGTCTGATTTTAAAGTGAAATGGGGGAGCTGGGATAAGAACCCAGGCTTGTCCAAATGAAAACCTGGGACTCTTTGTATCACATCAGATGAATTTTGTAGGCATTCAGATGGAAGAGGTGAAACTTGGACTTGAACTGGATGAGTGGATAGAATTTGGATGGACAAGGAACAGGCAGAGATGTAGTCGTGTTGGAAGTAGACTAGATTCTTAATGGTTCCTCAATGATTTAAAGAATTTTTACTCATCTTCTACCATTTTTTTCCCCCGAACGTGGGTATCTCTTCAAAGAAATTCATCTGATGAGTATCTTCAAGTCCAACTGATAAAATCATATTTACTTTTTGTTGGTAACTTGTTCCCAGATTCTTAAGAATTTCTCTCCTCCACTCAGAAGGGGCTTGAGATAGTACTAACATGCTGAAACAATGCAGAGTCCTCCTGTCCTGTTCCTTCTATCTGACAGCCCTGGCCTAAGTCCTTCATTTCTTCTAAAATGTTTTGGGTTCTGCAAGAGGGTGTGGTCTGAATGGGGCCTTTGATTAAGAGCTCCTCTTGACTGTCAACTTTGCTGGGACTTAGGCATATTTTCATAAAGATGATGCACGGGCAGATCAAAGATAGATCCCTGTAGCTTTCCTGCTTATCCTGTCTGCAGCCCTTCTCATTCATTAGAGAGAGCTGTTTAGAATTTCAGAGGGACTAGGGACACTATATCATATTTAAAGGGTCTATCCATCAAGAAGATCTAACAATTGTATATATCTATGCCCCCAATGTGGGAGCAGCCAATTATATAAACCAATTAATAACCAAAGTAAAGAAACATATTGATAATAATACATTAATAGTAGGGGACTTTAACACCCCATGCAGTGAACAGATCATCTAAGCAGAAGATCAACAAAGAAACAAGGGCTTTGAATGACACACTGGACCAGATGGACTTCACAGATATATATAGAACATTCTATCCTAACTCAACACAATACTCATTCTTCTTGAGTGCATATGGAACTTTCTCCAGACTAGATCACATACTGGGTCACAAATCAGATCTCAACTGATACCAGAAGATTGAGATTATCCCTTGCATATTTTCAGACCACAATGCTTTGAAACTGGAACTCAATCATAAGAAGAAATTTGAAAGGAACTTAAACACTTGGAGGTTAAAGAGCATCCTGCTAAAGAATGAGTGGGTCAACCAGGAAATTAAAGAATTTAAAAAATTCATGCAAACTAATGAAAATGAAAACACATTGGTCCCAAACCTATGGGATACAGCAAAGGTGGTCTGAAGAGGGCAGTACATAGCGATTCAAGCCTCTCTCAAAAAATTAGAAAAATCAAAAATACACCAACTAACCTTACACCTAAAGGACCTGGAGAAAGAAGAGCAAATAAAGCCTAAACCAAGCAGAAGAAGAGAAATAATAAAGATTAGAGCAGAAATCAATGATATAGAAACCAGAAGAACAGTAGAATAGATCAACGAAACTAGAAGCTGGTTCTTTGAAAGAATTAATAAGACTGATAAACCTCTAGCCAGACTTACCCAAAAGAAAAGAGAAAGGACCCAAATTAATAAAATCATGAATGAAAGGGGAGAGATCACAACCAATACCAAGGAAATACAGGCAATTTTTTAGAACATATTATGAGCAAGTACATGCCAACAAATTTGGCAATCTGGAAGAAATGTATGCATTCCTGGAAATTTATAAACTACCAAGACTGAAACAAGAAAAGGTAGAAAATCTGAACAGACCAATAACCAGCAAGGAAATTGAAGCACTAATCGAAAATTTCCCAAAAAACAGGAGTCCAGGGCCAGATGGCTTCCCAGGGGAATTCTACCAAACATTTAAAGAAGAAATAATACCTATTCTACTGAAACTGTTTCAAAAAGTAGAAATGGAAGGAAAACTTCTAAACTTGGTCTGTGAGGCCAGCATTACCTTGATCCCAAAACCAGACAAAGACCCCATCAAAAAGTAGAATTACAGACCAATATCCATGATGAACATGGATGCCAAAATACTCAACAAGATCCTAGCCAATAGGATCCAACAGTCCATTAAAAGGTTTATTCACCACGACCAGGTGGGATTTATTCCTGGGATGCAAGGGTGGTTCAGCATTCACAAATCAATCAATGTGATAGACCACATTAATAAATAAAATTAATTTTATTAATTTCTATTATAATAGAAAAAATTAATAAAATAAAAGATAACTATATAATCCTCTCAATTGATGCAGAAAAAGCATTTGACAAAATACAGCATCCTTTCCTGATTAAAACTCTTCAGAGTATAGGCATAGAGGGAACATACCTCAATATCATAAAAGCCATCTATGAAGAGCCCACAGCGAATATCATTCTCAATGGGGGAAAAACTGAGAGCTTTTCCTATAAGGTCAGGAACACGACAAGGATGCCCACTCTTACCTCTGTTGTTCAACATAGAACTAGAAGTCATAGCCTCAGCAATCAGACAACAAAAAGAAATAAAAGGCATTCAAATTGGCAAGGAAGAAGTCAAACTCACTCTCTTTACAGGTGACATGATACTTTATGTGGAAAACCCAGAAGTCTCCACCCCAAATTCCTAGAACTCATACAGCAATTCAGCAATGTGGGAGGATACAAAATCAATGCACAGAAATCAGTTGCATTTCTGTACACTAACAATGTGACTGAAGAAAGAGAATTAGAAATTGATCCAATTTATAATAGCACCAAAAACCGTAAGATACCTAGGAATAAATCTAACCAAAGAGGTAAAGGATTTATACTCTAGAAACTATGGAACACTTATGAAAGAAACTGAGGAAGACACAAAAAGATGGAAAAACATTCCATGCTCATGGATTGGAAGAATAAACATTGTTAAAATGTCAATGCTACCCAGAGCAATCTACACATTCAGGTCAATCCCTGTCAAAATACTGTCAACATTTTTCACAGAGCTGGAACAAATAATCCTAAAATTTGTATGGAACCAGAAAAGACCCCGAATTGCCAGGGGAATGTTGAAAAAGAAAACCAAAGCTGGGGACATCACAATGCCTGACTTCAAGCTATATTACAAAGCTGTGATCATCAAGACAGTATGGTACTGGCACAAAAACAGACAGATCAATGGAACAGAATAGAGAGCCCAGAAATGGACTCTCAACTCTATGGTCAACTATTCTTTGACAAAGCAGGAAAGAATATCCAATGGAAAAAAAGACAGTCTCTTCAATAAATGGTGCTGGGAAAATTGGACAGCCACATGCAAAGAATGAAACTAGACCATTCTCTTACACCACACACAAAGATAAGCTCAAAATTGATGAAAGACCTAAATGTGAGACAGAAATTCACCAAAATCCTAGAGGAGAAGATAGGCAGTAACCTCTTCAACATCGGCTACAGCAACTTCTTTCAAGACATGTCTCTTAAGGCAAGGGAAGCAAAAGCAAAAATGAACTATCATCAAGATAAAAAGCTTCTGCACAGCAAAGGATACAGTCAACAAAACTAAAAGGCAACCGACAGAATGGGAGAAGATATTTGCAAATGACATATCAGATAAAGGGCTGGTATCCAAGATCTATAAAGAACTTCTCAAACTCAACACCCAAAAAAACAAATAATCCAGTCAAGAAATGGGCAGAAGACATGAACAGACACTTCTCCAAAGAAGACATACAAATGTTCAACAGACACATGAAAAAATGCTCCACATTACTTGTCCTCAGGGAAATACAAATCAAAACTACAATGAGATACCACCTTATACCAGTTAGAAAGGCTAAAATTAACAAGTCAGGAAACGACAAATGTTGACGAGGATATGGAGAAAGGGGAGCCCTCCTACACTATTGGTGGGAATGCAAGCTGGTACAGCCACTCTGGAAAATGGTATGGAGCTTCCTCAAGAAGTTAAAAATAGAGCTACCCTATGACCCAGCAATTGCATCACTGGGTATTTACTCCAAAGATACAGATGTAGTGAAAAGAAGGGGCACCTGCACCCCAGTGTTCATAGCAGCAATGTCCACAATAGCCAAACTGTGGAGGGAGCTGAGATGCCCTTCAACAGATGAATGGATAAAGAAGATGTGGTTCATATATACAATGGAAGATTACTCAGCCATCATAAAGGATGAATACCTACCATTTACACTGACATGGATGGAACTGGAGGGTATTAGGCTAAGTGAAATAAATCAAGTAGAGAATGACAATTATCATATGGTTTCACTCATATGTGGAATATAAGGAATAGGGCAGAGGACCACAGGGGAAAGGAGGGAAAACTGAATGGGAAGAAATCAGAGGAGGAGACAAACTGTGAGAGACTGTTGACTCCAGGAACCAAACTGAGGGTAAGGATAGGGAAAAGGGTTAGGGGATGGGGTAACTGGGTGATGGGCATTAAGGAGGGCACATGATGTGATGAGCACTGGGTGTTGTAGGCAACTAATGAATCTTTGAACATTATATCAAAACCTAATGATGTACTATATGTTGGCTAATTGAATTTGAATTAAAAAAAAGAATTTCAGCGGGACCAAGAACAGTGTTAAGTGAACACTGAACATTGAACCACTCATTTTACCATGATAAGTTCTAAAGGTTAGAAAAATGTCCTTTGCTACCATAGAGTGGACAATTCATGTGCTGAGCAGAGTACAACAAATTCTAACTGGGACCTTAGGGGGAGTTACAAAATATATGAAGTTGTGTTATATAGTAGACATTTAAGAGAGACTTAAAAGTTTTATTTAATTCTTTCCAGGGCAATCCAATAGTTTCCCCATCTCTTCCAAAAGTTGCTTGCCCTAGAATGGAAAAAGATTGATTTAATCAGTAAGCACTTGTTAAACAAATTTTTTTTCCTTTTCTTCTTCTTCTTTCTCTTCTTCCTTTTTTTTTTTTTAAAACACTATTTTCAAGTGTTGTGTTAGGTGCTAGAGGTAAAAAGATGAATAAGATATTGCTCCCACCCTCAGAAATATGGTAATCCAATGAGAGAAGCTAACAGTAAGAAGGTATAGTAAAATGTCATGGTACTAGAATGAAAGTCTATATAAAGATGTGGGGAGGGGCGCCTGGGTGGCTCATTCCGTTAAGCATCTACCTTTGGCTCAGGTCTTGATCTCACGGTCCTGGGATGGAGTCCCACATTGGGCTCCCTGCTCATCAGGGAGTCAGCTTCTCCCTCTGCATCTCCCCCCACTCATGCTCTCCCTCTCTCTCTCTCAAATAAATAAATAAAATCTTAAAAAAAAAAAGGTGGGGAGTGAGAACCTCTGCAGGTGGGAGATGGTTGTTCTAAAATCACATGGATTCATGGTCATCAGTAGCTTAGAATTTGGACAATGTGTGGTCCCTTTGGTTGTTAAAGGTTTGTCTTAGTCTGTTCAGGCTGCTGTAACAAAGCATCATAGACTGGGTGGCTGCTAAACAACAGAAACTCATTTCTCACAGTTCTGGAGGCTGCGAAATCTAAGATCAAGCTGCCAGCAGATTCAGTGTCTTGTGTGGACCCACTTCCTGGTTCATAGATGGCTGTCTTCTGTTTCACATGGTGGAAGGGTTGAAGGACCCCTCTGGGGTCTCTTTTATAAGGGCATTAATCTCATTCATGAGGGCCTCATGACCTAATCACCTCCCAAAGGCCCCGTCTCCTAGTATCATCACACTGGGGTTTAGGATTTCAACATATGAATTTTGGGGGAACAAGTATTCAGTCCATAACAAGGCTCTAGCAGGAGTGTTTCCTAGAGTCAGTATAGACTAACAAAACAATTTCCTGGGTGAGAAGTTTTTAAAAAATTAATTTAAAGGCCAAACTAATCCCATGAAGCTAGGAAAGAATCATAAATGAAATCAGAAATTTCTAGAGCAGTTAGGATATCGGTGACTTTTGTGGAGATAGAGATGATTTTGATACACTGATAAGACATGGGTAATAGATGAACTTAGCCAATGCTGGCTTGATCAGCTCCATTTTCTTTTATTTTTTTGAGGGTGGGGGGATTTTGAATTTGAGTGAAACATCTTTAAATGTGAAACCTCAGAGGATAGAGAGGCATGTTCTACCTTAGCTTGCTTCAAAAGATGCCCTAAGAGTATATTTTAATGTTAAGAACAGGAAACAACATGAAAAGTAATGTACTTCTGTGTACAGCTGGTGGCAAATTATTGTTAATAAACCAGCTCCCTGTTTTGAATGTTGGCTCACTGTCATATGTCTTATGCTCTACAGGGTGTACACATAGGTTAAATTAAATTCATCCAACTTTTATTGAGAGCTTGTTATTCACCAGGAACATAGTGTATGGGATACAAAATGGACCTGGGAAACTGAATGCAAGAAGAAAGAGTGTTGGCTTCATTCATACTTTCTGTTATCACAAAGACAAGGGATTTTAACAATTCGTAAACCCAAGAATGACCGAGAAAAATACAGATTTTTGCCTATTACATGTAGCTTGTTGAAACAAATTGTTATCTTAACAGCTGGTGCCAGAATTTCTCTTAAAGAAGAAACTATCTATTTAGGGAAGTACCTTGCTAAAGTGCTTGAAAAAAAAAGTGAGACCCTGAACTGATGGTTTAATAGAAGGTAAAACAAGAAAAGGGTGTAAGAAGCTTATCCTTAGATCTGAAGAGAAGATTATTGTAATAAGGAAGCCAAGAAGGTAGGAACGATGTGGCAGAGCATCCTCGGATGGCTCCGAACAGGATGTCTAATTCAATTTTAAGTTTTCGTGTTGTGGTGAAATCTCCTGTTTCTGTCCCTCCCACAAACCTTCAGTAAACTCTGCTCCACACAGGGCTGTGTGTGCGTGTAGACAGAGAGGGGGAGGGAGAGGGAGAGAGAAAATACCATGGAAGGGGACTCTCTTCCATGTCTGTGCTGACATCCAGGTTAGAAAAGACACAAGGCCATTAGGTGAGTCAATCTGTAAAAGGAATAAATTTGCAAAACTGTGGTAGAGGTGACCAAGAGAATTTGGGCTACCTCTACCTCGAACCTCGAACTTAGAGATATTTTGGGGGAAGCCATTGGACATTGAGTCTGTCTTATCTAGAGCTTTAGTGTCGTATAATCCTATTCAATCATCTTACTCTGTTTGATTGCCTTTATAGCACTTGATATTGCCTGAAATAATCTAGTTATTTTATCTGTCTTTTTCTTTTTCTTTTTAAGATTTTATTTATCTACTGGAGAGAGAGACAGAGAGCTTGCACAAGAGAGAGCATGAGCAGGGTATGGGGGGTACTGTAGAGGGAAAGGGAGAAGGAAGCTCCCTGCTAAGCAGGGAGCCCTGATGAGGGGGCTCGATCCCAGGACCCCAGGATCATGACCTGAACCAAAAGCAGATGCTTAACTGACTGAGCCACCCAGGTGCCCTTTATCTGTCCTTTTCTTGTTTGTTATCTTTGCCCTCCTCCCTCCACCCCCATGCCTTGAATATCAGCCTTTGAGAGAGCGGGATCTCGCCTGTCTTGTTCCCTGCTGTAAACTCAGTGCGGGCACAGTGCTTGCTACAACAGTAGGTGCTCAGAAAGCTTGTGCTGAATGAAGGCTCTTTGAACTACGGGGATGACATACAGCTCACTCTGATGTTGGCCTTTGAAATCTTCCTCTGCTTGTGGTCAGTAACACCCAGTTTTGCCTATATTTAGACTATATTTCTTTTCAAGTGTGTTAGTCAGTGACTATTTCTTACACTCAGTAGTTTTTAAAGTCATTTTGGAGTAAAAAAATGAGGCATTGATACTTTCATCCTTATTTTTAGAAAATGCCTTTTCTTCCCCTTTCTATCCCTTAACCCCTCACTATTTCTGACTCAACATCAGCATGGCCATTTCTGTTTGTACCCAGATAGTGGGGGAGTTGGAAATGGTAATTTATTTAAGTGGATAAGAGGGTCATCCTGAAAAGAATTATACGTCAGTTGGTGGGATTGGGTGGGTGTAGGTGATAGGCCATATCAGGAGGATGCTGCCCATATTCCTTGTGCATTTCCCTCTTGTTGCATGTTGATCGAAAAGATGCTTGTAGCTGGAGATGGCTAAGGACCCTCCACAAAGATCAGATCCACATAGGCATGGAATAGTTTGCCAACTTTTCATTTTGATCTAGGAATGAAGGCTTGTATTTGAGAATTCCCATGGACATTTTCCTCCCAGTGTTGAATATTCCCCTGTTGGAGATTCACACTTTTGTATGAAGTTTGATCTCCAATTTTTGACACTGAGATGCTGTTCATTAAATCTACACTTTTACTGTCTCTCCTCAGCATTACTTAATGTTTCAAATTCCTCTTGGGGAAAAGGTTGTCAGATAAAATACAGAATTCTGAGTTACATTTGAATTTCAGGTAAACAATGAATAATTTTTTTGTATAAGTATGTCCCATCCAATATTTTGGACATACTTGCATTAAATTATGTATTGTTTCTCTAAAATTCAAATTTTTCTAGGCATCCTGTGTTTTTATTTGGTGAATATGGCAACCTTACTTAGGAACATCCCTTGGGAGTGAGATGCTAAAATCTACATTTTAGGACATCTGTAGGTTATGCAGCAGTATGAGCCTGTCTTGTGCTGGGAAGAGAACGTGAAGCCGCTGCAGGATCACCCTGGCAGGAACTGAACTGCTTTTCCAGCATTTTCTTTTCAAAACACGTACCAAAGTAATTTTCTAGATTGGAGTAATGAATTCCAGATCTTTTAATACCATGTACTGTAATTAGCTGGATAATAATCTGTAATTATTCAGGGAAAGTGAGCCCATGTATAAATTATTAGAGTTGTAAACTATGCTCTTTCAGTGGAGGAACTTTTGGCCTTTTCTAATCAGCAATGGCATTCAGAATCCTGTGATGAGTATTTGGCCCTCTACGCTGGGCCACCAGCCTCCTGTCGTCAATATCCTCCTAGACCTCACTCACTTTCTTTGGAGAGCCAGGCAGATGATGCTGGGTCTGCTATGTCAGAACATGGCACAGAGCCCAGACCAGGCACACAGAAAGCAATGTGAGTTCTGTGAAGCAGAAGGCACTTCTACAGTAGTTAGGGATGCTGATGTTCCCAGGTATGTAGCTTGGATGTCGTGAATCAGGCAGTCAGGTGGGAAGGGGAGGGTGTGGTGAATGAAGGGTCCTTTGGTGAAAATCACCTCCCACAGAAGATTACAGTGGGATATGCTTTCTCCATGCAGCACCTCTGTTTGGGCAACGTGATGGTCAGAGCTGTGAAGTCATTAAACGTTTATCATTAGAGCTCACTAGCACCTTTGTTCTTGATAACCTTCTTATTCCTATAATGCTCCCAGTCTGCTTAGTCACCAACAGCTAACTTATTATCACTCTCTCAAGAATTGAAACTTAAAAGAGGAAATCTGGCAAGGACTGTTTCTGAGACTTTATCCAAAAAGCAAGTCTCTAACAGTGAAATTTCAAACACTATGGAGACTCTGGGGGAAATATGTGGGAAGTGGGAACCTTCTGGCCTTCCTTGGTTCATACTACATGTAAAACTGATATAAGGCAAATCATGTCTCCATCTTGGTGTTGAAGATGGAGAGGGCCCAGTGTAGTGACAGATTTTCCCAGCATTATATCCCTCAGCTGCCATCCTCATGGATTCTTGGTGGTCCTCTGACTGAAGGGTCCAATATCCAGGAGTCTGACAGTCTTTCAAATCTCTTCTAACCGAGTTTTGTATGTTCACTGTTAAAGGATCCTGATGAGTCTGCTCATTAAATATGAAAGGGAAAAAAATCCCATAATAATGCTTATAAGTGCCAAGTGTGTGTTTAATTTTCATAATATCCCTATAAAAATATCACTGGAGTCATTTTACACTTAGCAGAGTGAACCTCACTGAGGTTAATGATTTGCCCAAAGTTAGTGGTGAAGTCAAATTTGAACCCAGGTCTCTCTGTATCCACACTGTTTATGGACTCCCATTACATTCTTTTGTTAAAGGTGGTCACAGAGTGGCACCCGGTGAAGAACCTGCCTCTGTTTAAATTTTAGAGCTTGGAGACAACACCTTAGAGACTATCTTGTTTCCTGTCAGCACTATTTCCCTTCAACGACTGCATGACTTTGTGACCCATGTTTCAGTTACAAGATAGGTTTTGGTTGAGGATTGACTATTTACGCATCCTTGTAAAGAGTGCTCTTGCCAGTATGCCTATTTTTGTGACCTCTCATAGGGTCAGGGATCAGGTCTGCCTTGTTTTCTTTTTGCAGGACCCACATCAGGAACAGTGAGACGTTTGATGATGATGATGATGATGATGGTGTTGATGATCATGGTGATGATTATGATGGTGATGATGGTAGTGATGGTGATGATGATGATGGTGTTGATGATCATGGTGATGATGGTGATGGTGATGATGGTGATGATGATGATCATGATGGTGATGGTAGTGATGATGGTGATGATGATCATGGTGAGGATGGTATCCTTTAGGAGCTTTTGATTGAAGACACATAAATGTATTCTCCAGGCAATACATATATAACCAGAGACTAAAGCATAAACAGTAAAAAAAAAAAAAACAAACCAACCACTCCTCCTCTATATGTCAGTGCCTAGTACCTGATGGATCAGTTGGTTGGGTAGAATTACAAGCCAATTTTGAGGGCCACATATCTGATATTTGTTAATATTTTTTCTTGCCTGCAACCCCGTTTCTTTTAGGCCCTGGGTTTTTGTTGATATGTACCGACTAGTGATATTTTTCTTAAATATCATTTTAACTAAAGCATACAACTGTTTGGATGTACAGGAAAAGTTTTTTTTCTTCCTTTTAAGGCTCTATCAAGTACTGTTACTTAGAACTTCATCAGTGACCCATTCAGCATTTATAAACCCTAATAGGACTACTGAAATAGGAAGCATTCTCATTGATTCACCTCAAGGTACAGTTACTGACTTCCTGCTATAGCTCATGCAGTGAGTAGGGAAATACAAAATTGGCAAACACGTCTGAAATCTACACAATGAAATGAGAACTGAATCAGTGACAAATGAGTGCTGTGCATGGTAGGATCAGAGGAGGAAGATCACTTTGAGCTGGTGTGGCAGCTGAGGCTTCATGAACTACGCAAAATATGACCTGGATCTGAAGTTCACTTGGGATATTAAGGCAACACGGAGATGGTCAGTGTGTTCGCTACACTGCGAAGAACAACTGTGGGATTCAAAATGGTGTTGGTGAGTTGGAGAAAAGGTCAGAAACAGATGAAGCACAGTCCAGGAAGGCACTGCCCATTCCTTCAGGAAGAGAGGACAGAAAGGGAGGGTGTGGTTCATTTCTTTGTTTTCGTTCAGTTTTTGTTAAGCACCTCCTATGTGCACAGGATACGTTGGTGAGCAGAAATAGATGTATCCTGACGGAGGTCTAGGGACAAACACATGCTTTTCTGGGCTCTGTACAGAACTAAGTCTGTTACTTAAAGTCTAGATAACGAAGGGTTGAAAGGTTGAAATTCCTAGAGACAGAAAAAAGTGTGAGGACAGTGGTTGGTGCTTTTGGGCCGAGAAAAGGCAAGAGATCAGAGTGAGTAGAGCCGCTGACGATAGGTCAGTGATATGACACTGCATTATTATTGTTGTCGCTATTGTTTTATTTATTTATTTATTTTTAAAGATTTTATTTATTTATTTGCAAGAGAGAGAATGAGAGACAGAGAGCACGAGAGGGAGGAGGGTCAGAGGGAGAAGCAGACTCCCTGCCGAGCAGGGAGCCCGATGCGGGACTCGATCCCGGGACTCCAGGATCATGACCTGAGCCGAAGGCAGTCGCTTAACCAACTGAGCCACCCAGGCGCCCATGTCGCTATTGTTTTAAAAGCAAGCCTAACACTGGCCTTGCATAAAGAAAATCTCACTGGGTAAACAAAGGATCCTCTTATATGAAGGTAAATACTCTTGCGTCCTCAGCATCCAGAAATTTTGTTCTTTCATGGATTAAGACCACACCAGGGAAAAGCAAAGGAAACAAAGGGATGCACTCCTTTTTGTCTTGGTCCTATCCCACTTTCTTTCCACTTTCAGCCCCTTCCTCATCCATGCCTTCTCTAAGAAAAGATGAAAATGTAGAGACTTGTAAGAGGCCGTCTATCACGAGGCATGTACCCACTGAGATTCTGCAAACTATTCCCTTGTAATTTCCAGCGGTCACTTTTCTTTGCAGAATGTGGCCAGCACAGTGCCCTCAATATCAGTGCCTTCCTGATTTCCAGCCGGAGAGCTGGTCTGTTGTACCAGTGACGGCCGTGTTTGAGCCTAAGAGTTGAAGCCGGAACCTATTGTCTATGCAGACAGGGGAATTCACAGAACAATTACTGTGGGAAGCGATTGTTCGCAATTTGGTGAAAAACAGCCTTGCTGACTTATATGCACTGCAGGATAATTTAGCTCTGAAGTGCAGGGAATAATAACCAGGTCCTTTCTGGAGGACCCCCATAAGTGAAAACCAAAGCCACAGCAGCTGACTACACGAGTTCAGAAAGTGCCCTCGGGGGCAGTTCTTAGCCTCTGAGAGCCTGTAAATAAGCTTTGTCAGTGTGCTGTTTTCCACTGTTTTCCTTTTTCCTGCACAGACACACACAGCCCACCCATCTCTTCATCCATGCACTTCAGGGTCGGGGAAGGATTCTGTCACTCACTCAGCCCGCTGTCCTCCTACTTTTATGGCTAATGCATTTTAGGTGGAGGGACACATCTTTGAGCTAATTCATAAGGATGAACATTAGTCACTAGCAGGCGGATAAAAGAATCTAGAACAAGTAGCTTCTTTTCCTGTGATAAATCCATTCCTTGTCATGGATTTTACTTCAATTTTCTTAAATAATAAAATATTTTGACCTTTGAAAAACCTGTCATCTTTTCCCAGAGAGTTTATAATGCCCAGTAGATAGGGAATTAAGGGTCGTCAGTTTGAATGCCAAGTTTGTCGCTAAGGACCTGTGTGACCCTGGCAAACCACCTTCGTGATGAGTGGGGGTCAGTTTCCTCATCTGCGTGTAGCTGCCAGGGTGCCCCTTGGCTGAGCCCAAACATAGATTGGGCTGGGGATCCTGACAGCCCATGCCCACCTTCCACTGGGCCTGTTCTCATCAAATGGCATTCGTGGGGGCCTCTTTACCCTTCTCGGTGGGGAGAGATGGGAAGGACATTTCTGTAAAGGTATGAGGGTGACACAAGAAGCGATTAAGATAGTGAAGGGGCAAATAATTTGGATTGATTTTGAGCCCGTAGAGCCAGGTAAGTTAGAGTCAGAAGCTGAAGAAACAGTTTTTGGGAGAGTCTTGGTGAATCTGTAAGCACAGGCGATGCTGCTTCAGGGCGCTCGTGTGGCACAGTGCCATCCAGGAGTGGGACAAGGGCTGTTTGCTTCCATCAACGACATGCAGCAGTTCAAAAGGGAGGAGAATTCAAAGTAAAGCCTTCTTAGGTTTGGGAAGATTGACAACTCTTTAGGGAGGGTACCGGGAAAAGTGGTGCTGGGAAGGGGTCTTTGGCATCCTCTCTGGACACGGAGATCTAAACAGATGGCCCTTTCTAGAGAAAAAGGTTGGACCCTATCAGCCCTGGCCAGACTCCTTGGCTATGAGACAGCACTCCCGCAGCCTTGGCGGGCCGTCAGAGAAATACATTTTTATAATGGAGAAAATGGTGAAGAAATTTGATCAGCCTCTTGTAAAAAGGAGGTCACAAAATGAAGGCTTTCTTGGAGAGTTCTCTTTCAGCCTTATGAAAAACCTTTGAACTTTGGCTGAAACATGCCTCCTGAGAAGCATGCTCTGGAAGGAAATAAAAGAAGGATGTTGACAGTTTGCAATGGCTTTTCACTGTTCTGGCAGACAATGCCTGCATTGCTCTGATGGAGAGCTTGGATATATTTAAAGGTTTATTTGTTTATTTTAGAGGAAGAGAGAGTCTTAAGCAGGTTCTGCACTGAGCATGGAACCCGTTGTGGGGCTCCATCTCATGACCCTGAGATTACGACCTGAGTTGAAACCAAGAGTTGGATGCTTAACTGATTGCACCACCATTTCTATTTAACAGAAATATGAGAAACTGTAGGACTGTGCAGGTTAATTTTCTTAAGCCTGAGCACCTGGAAGGGGATGAATGCACTCCACCTATGTGTGTCATTGTTCATATAGAAAGCCATAGCCTGGTGGTTTTCAAACTGTGTTCCACAGAACCCTCAATTTTCCTCAGTGCCTACTTAAAGGTGTGGGGCAAGAGGCCAAGGGAATGGGACTCCTGGTCTCCTACTCCTGCTTTGAACATTGAACCACTGCTTATGACTTTGTTTAAAGAAAGCACTCACTAGTTAACCATGGCCATTGTGATAGAGGCTGTGGATAGAAGTGCCTTAAAAACTCATTGTTAGAAAAGCCTTAACGCAGGGCTTTGGTGAAGGCTCAGGCTGCAATGACAACATGAATAAATTTATGGTTCTCTGGACTTCTCATGGGCTTAGAGAGAAAAGGAAGAACCTCAAACCATTTGGAATAGTCACTAAGATCCTGCCAGGGTTGAGGAGATGGTACAGATAGTATAGTACATTCACATTTCAGATCATTGTCCGGGTAGACTGCCAAGGCTGCCAAGACTGCAGGGAGCCTCATCTAACCCTGAAGTGTGAGTGTTTCCAAAACAAGGGCCAGGGACTTCTTGAAGCAGGAAAAACCCACTATTCTGTTATCGTTGGACAGAGGATAGCTATTTCTAAGAGGACTGCAAGTTTGGGGAATGTGTAATTAAGGATTCAGAAGCAAAATGTACTAGAGAGCATGCGATCTGTATAGCCTATTCTTCCTATCCCACCATCCCCCAAATCCCTAAATTCTCAATTCCCAAATAGTAGAGCCTACTTCCCACCTGCCTCATGTATTTGAGAGCTGATGGAGCTCTTGAGGAAGGGGTTATTGAAGGCATCTGTATTCTCATAGCTGTTCAGGCCAAAACCTTGGCATCTTTCTTGACCTCATATTTCGTGTCCAATCCATCAGCTTGTTTTGTTGTGTCTGTCCTCAATATGGATTCAGAATTCTGCTGCTTCTCACCACTTCCCTATCACCCTATCACTCAGTCTCCTTTTTCTTTTATCTGGATTTCTGCAACAGCTTCCTAACTTGCATCCCCACTTCCACCATTAATTCTCAATAGAGAAGCCAGGATGAATCTATTAAAGTGGAAGGAACTTGGGTCAAAACCCTGTTTCACTCATGGTAGAAGCCAGTGTCTTCATAATGGCCTATAGGGCCTCTCTACTGGACCTGATCTTCCCTTATTTCTCTGAACATCTCCTATTTGCTCCAGCCTTTCTCACCTCTTTCCTGTTCCTTGAACATTCTGGACTGACTGAGTCTTGCACTATTTGTTCCTTGTGCTTGAAATGTTCTCCCACTGATGTCCCCAGGATTAATGTACTCATAACTTTCAAGCTTTTGTTCAAATGACATTTTTTCAATGAAGTCTTTCCTGACTACTCAAAATTGTTCCTAGGCCCTTAGACCATATAAACTTGCTGCTCTTCCTTACTTGGTTCTACTTTTTATTGTTTCCAAAGCATGTTTTAGTGTTCTATAAAGTTCACTTCTTTATTATGTTTATTTTGTATTTTTTCCTGACTGAATGTTAAGTTTAGTCATGAGGACGGAACATGTCCCATGAGGACAGGGATTCTTGTCACTTTGGTTTGCTACTGTATCCAAACTGCCTAAACTCATGCCTTGCTCATACTAGGTGCTCTATATGAATTTCCTGAATGAATAAATGAATGAATGAATGGATTGCTAAGGGAGCTGGCCTAGATTCTTTCTATTATCTCTTTTACTTTAATGTGGTGTGATTCTATCATAAAGAGCATTTTTCAACAACGTTTGTTTTCTGGTCAGAAAAAAAAGATACTAGATTTGGGGAGTAAGATAACCAACTGTATCTCTTCTGATTGGACAAAGGCTCTTGCAACAAGTATTCAGCACTGTTATGTGCTTGGGGATGGCTTTTAATGACCCCACTGTTGTATTTTAATGAAAACCCAACAGGAAGAAGGAAGGGGGAAAAGAAGTCAGGTTATGATGACTAATTTCCTCATCCCAAGGAGAAGAGCTCTTGTCAGCACCGGGAGCGTATGGTAAGGTAGCTGCCTAGTAGTCATACCTAACATGAATGTTCTGGTCTGTGCTAATATTTCTAATCGTAAATTGATAAACTGGCATTCAGGCATGCAACTCAGTCTCATTTGTGTTTTAGTGAATGAGAGTTAGGTTCTCAGCCTGAGCAGAACCTGAACGTGGTGACCCAATTGTGGTTGGGCCTTTTGAGGTTCTGCTCAACTCCTGCTGATGCTACATAATATTGATATATCTTCTATCGCTCAGTCTACTGGTTTGATCAGGAACATACCTGTTTGAGAGAATGGGATGATCTACATCTTTATTAACTGGAATTTTTGATAAGAAAGTTCTTTATGCCTAAAAATATGAGTTCTTTAAAAATCGTATGGTTGTGAAGATTCTATCCAAACCCCAATTTTATCATTTCTACCAACTTCTCTCATCCTTACTTTATTGCTCAAACTTGTTTTACTGTTCTTTATTTACTTGTAGAAAACATCTTCAGAAAACCCAAATGAAAGTAAGCAAGAGCAGCAGTACACGTGGGCTATTCTTTTTTCCCCCAGCTTTATTGAGGTGTAATTAACAATGAAAAATTGTATATTTTTGAGGTGTACAACTTGATGGTTTGATATACATATTCACTGTGAAATAACTGCCACAATCAGGCTAATTAACATATACATCACCATATATATACATGTGGTGTGTATGTGTGTGTGCGTGTGCAATGATCTTAAGATGATCATCTTACAAATTTCAAGTATACAACACAGTATTGTTGACTGTAGTCTCAGTGTTATACACTAGATCTCTGAAATTTATGCATCTTGCATGACTGAAACTTTGTACCCCTTGCCTGGTACACCCTCAGTTCTCCTCATAGCCCCTGGCAACCACCATTCTACTCCCTGCTCCTATTTGACTATTTTCAATTCTACATGTAAGTGAGATCATGCAGTATTTGTCTTTCTGTGTTTGGCTTATTTCACTTAGCATAATGTCCTCCAGGTTCATCCGTGTTATTACAAATGGCAGGATTTCCTTTTTTATGGCTGAATAATACTCCATTGTGCATATACAACATGTTTTCTTTATTCACCCTTTGATGGACACTTCAGTTGTTTCCATATCTTCTCTATTGTGAATAATGCTGAATTTAACATGGGAGAAAAGATATCTTTTTGAGATCCTCGTTTCATATTTTTTGGATATGCATTCAGAAGTGAGATTGATGGTTCATAAGTTAGTTCCATTTTTAATTTTTTGAGGAACCTCCTTACTGTTTTCCACAATGCCTGCCTGCACCAATTCACATTCCCACCAGCAGTGTACAAGGGTTCCCTTTTCTTTACATCCTCACCAGTGCTTTTTATCTTTCCGATAATAGCATTCTAACAGATATGACTTGATATCTCATTATGGTTTAGATTTGCATCTCCCTGATAATTAGTGAAGTAGAGCACTTTTTCATATACCTGTTGGCCATGAGTCTATCTTCTTTGGAGGTGTCTTTTCAGGTCCTTTGCCCAGTTATTAATAGGGTTATTCTCTCTCTCTCTCTTGCTATTTTTTTGCTATTAAGGTGTATGAGTTCCCAATACATTTTGAATATTAATCCCTTATCAGTTATCTAGTTTACACATATTTTCCCCCCATTCTGTAAGTTGCCTTTTCACTCTGTTGGTTGTTTCCTTTGTAGTGTAGAAGCTTTTTAGTTTGATGAAATCCCAATTGTCTATTTTTGCTTTTGTTGCCTGAGCTTTTGATGTCATTTCTAAAAAGTTACTGACATGGGCTAGTCTTTATGTTAATATCTGGAAAGCAGAATAAACTGAGTTTCGTCATAATCAAGTTCTCCTTTGAAATCATATGTCACTCCAAAAATGTACAGGTAACCATTTTGTGGGCAATCAGTGGAGAAGAGGCAGTACTCACATACCCGGAATCAAACCCACAAAGCAGCCCTCCAGAGCCTTTCTGGGCACAATGCATGGTCATGTCCCACGATGTTGATTATTATCGTGTCCCACTTTTCAGGCTGGAAGGAGGGAATGTATATTAGCCATTCCTCCAGGTCCTAGACAGTTTTTTTTTTTTCCCCCTCTATTCAATATATACTCTGCTCAGAGATTGGATCCTGGGAAATTGATTGCATCTTTTCCCTAGCTACTTCATGTTAATGGTCTTTTCATCTGAGCATTGGGTGAGTGATTGCAATGACCCAGTTTGTTGTAATATCATGTGCATGACTGTATTGTGTATTGTCACACTGCATTAGAGTATGGTGATGGCTCTGTTTGAGCACAGGGGACATTTTATAGAATCTCTGCTGTGTGATTTGAGAATATTACTCTGCTGCATATGGACTTGCCTTAAGTACTACAGTGAAAAAACAACAACACAGAACTTCCCACTAAAATATAATAAGTCCAGAGTGGAACGATGCAGTTCTGAACCTCACTTTCTTTCACTTCCAAACATGTACCTGTAAGAATTGCTCAGAGGCTCTGAATATATAAATTGTAGAGCAAACTAGGTTTTATGAATGCAATCTCTTTTGGTGGTTATGGGTCAAACCAACCCTCTTAACCTCCTTTGGTCAGATTGAAAAGGCCTTCCTGCTTCTTATTATATATTTCAGCATTTGATGGTATATGTGGATAAAATACACAGACTGAGCTTATCTTGAAAGAATTCCAGGAGCTCCAGCATATTGGCAAGGGCAATAATGATGTAAAATCCCTTGTCTGCTGGATGATTAGTGAGGCTCATTTTGTGTTCCTTCTTCTAATGTATCCTTTCTCTTTTGGGCCAGCTTTAGACAAGTGATTTGACAGCTGGCTTATTAGTTGGAGGATTTAGATCGTAGGTTTAAATTGTTTATTGGTTGCCTCTGGATTTGAGTAACCAACATCTTCACATCTTTCAGCAGAAAGATTGTACCTCCGTAGGCCCTCAGTCATTGCTAGTGACTATTCTTACCTCTTTCTTCTTCCCTTCCGTATCTCCCTGCGTGCTGGGCAATTCTTTGTGGTGGAGGTAAAAATATAAATGGGGAATTTGGGGAGAAATGAAAAGCAAGAGAGTTTTCAGTGCATCAGGCAAATAGCACACAAAGGTATGCAAATAGTTGCCAATGAGCTTTTGGATTGGAGGTCTAAAGGCCAACAACGGTTGCAGTTTGTCTTGGAACATGCTTCTCACCACCTGTGGCTTCAGGCCAGTGGTCCACTTGACCCTGGGGGCATAAGAAGTGCCCCTGGGCTATTGGTGGAGATATTTCTATTCCTCATTCCTCCCGACCTCTATTTCATGGTTTCTGAAGTTGAAGGTTTTATGAATGGCCTGAGCTTTGAATCCTGCTGGGTGAAGCTGCAGAACTTGTGATGTCAGGTGAGTTCTGCCCAGAGGAAAATGGGATTCTTTAGGGCACATTCCTCTGGGCAGACCTGCTGTGTTTGGTGCAGAGCCTATGCCTAAACACAGGTCAGTGAGAGAGGGGGAAGATGTGCTGGGGTTTGGAAGAATGGTGGGTGGATATATTGGAATTTGGGGAAGAAAGGTGGAATTTATATCCTTATATAGTGAAACTATGGGAATTATCATCTTGGCCTACTGCTCCCGATGCAGATTGGCCCACTGCCTTTTGGGCTGATCTGGACCAGAGCAGAATTCCAACCTGCATCTTGAAGCTGTGCTATACCCTTGTTTCATTCACTTGCTCAATTGTTTGTTCATTTATCCCTTCCATTTACCTACCCGTTCGTTCAACACCTGTGGGCTAGACTTTGAGCTGAGCTCTTTTGATTCCCCTCACATTCTGGTAGAAAAGATATAAACAGGTTGGTGATTATAGCATTGAGTGCTGTTGTGCTTGGAATTGAGACCTTTGTGGAGTCTTATAGGATGAGAGAGGGTTAGTGTGGTGAAGGAGGAGGAGAAGGGACTTCTGGGCAGTGAGACTGTGTCTCACCATCAGATTGAAGATGCTGTTTCAAAACTTTCCTTCTCTATTTTCAGACTGACTGGAAGAGGCCTGGTATTGTCTGGGGCCAAGTTTCTTGCATGTTTACTGATTCACCTGACAGCTTTGAGTCTTATTTGCTCTAGCGACTGTTCAGTTCTCAAGAAGAACATGAAGTGCCTGCTCAGTTGGTTTCAGGAAAGACCGATGTGTGTGCTGTCTACATAGACACTTTATGGAGATTCTGCTTTTCTTTTTAAGGAATTCACAACAAGTTTTGTAATGAAATCATTCTGGTTAAAATAATCCCTACAAACCGATGAAAGCTTGGATAGTCTTCAGGATTTCCTGCCAAGACTGGTATTCAATGGCAAGACTGGAGGTCAGAAGATAACTACTTACAAAGGTGGTTGCAAGGGAATTGTTAAAGAAACGTTCTAACACAGTGGAGTTGAACCCATTGGCTTGGCCCTGTTCTTTGAAACAAAGGCCCAGCTTTGATCCTTTCACACCAAATCTGCAGTGGTTCACAGCAGACAGTGTTTTCTCCTTTATCCTGTTCCTCATGTATACCGCTCCTCCTTCCGCTCAACCAAAAGCTCATAGATTCATTTTTGGCTTTCTCAAGATGCCTGAGAGGGCTGAGGTATCATACCACACACTGCAGATTCTCTTTCTGACTGTCAGAGGAATTGCTGAAGGTAAAGGGACCTTTTCCAATATCACACTACAGTGTCTAGGTATTTTTTCCTCTCTTTTCTGAAGTGGGGGGAAAACAAAAGAGGCCTCGAGTTTGAGCACTGCCAACTCCTATCAAGTGTAAGATCTCGGTGATGAGAGCGCTCTGTGGCTCCCACACCCAAGACTTATGTTTTGGTGAGGTTCAGTGGTAAATGCCAAGCAAAAAGAGGTGGCACCTAGGTGACTCGTGCCCTAATTGATGTCTGCTCTGAAAATTTAGAGGTAGGTCCTGATTTTTAGACTAAGATAGCTAATTTATGTTGAGGCACGGGGAAAGTGTTTAGATCAGAGAAACCTCTTTAATGGGCTAGAGGTAGGGGATGATACACATGTGGTGGTTTAGAGGAGGGAATTGAACCAATAGATGAGGGAACACTGAGCTTACATGGAGATTGAACCCACGACTTTGATCCCATTCCAACCAAACTCATGCAGTTGAAGTTCTCAAGGGGCTGAAGGTGGGAATGGGAAAGTAGGCACATTAGTGTTATGTATGCTCATTGGTATCGAACAGATCTGGAATTCAGATCTGGGTCTCCCACTCATGAGCTGTGTGGTTTTAGACAGGTTACTTAACCTCTCTGATTGTCCATTTCTTTTTTTTTTTTTTAAAGATTTTATTTATTTATTTGACAGAGAGAGACACAGCGAGAGAGGGAACACATGCAGGGGGAGTGGAAGAGGGAGAAGCAGGCTTCCCGCTGAGCAGGGAGCCTGACGCAGGGCTCGACCCCAGGACCCCGGGATCATGACCTGAGCCGAAGGCAGACGCTTAACGACTGAGCCACCCAGGCGCCCCTGTCCATTTCTTCTTATGTAACATGGAGAGAATTAATTTCAGGATGAGTAGTAAAGACAAATTAATGAATACTGAGATAAAAAGAGGTATGTACAAACATGACTAGGCACTCCATAAAGGAAAGCTAAAATAGTTGGCAAGATTAGCCAGAAAGTGAGGAATGTGGGTAAGACAGGGCTGAAGCACGCATGACTCCTGGGACGATGGGAAACCTTGATAAGACAATTGACCACACCACTGACCTTCTCCACTTCAAAGGCAATAATCATAGCAATAAAAACAATAATAACAAACAACAGTGTGGGCTTTAGTAGGATTTTGAGGTTATTAAATGGTATGACTCTGACTCAGCAATGCTCAAATGCTGTCCAACCTGCATTCCTTCTCCCCGCAGCACCCCTCTTGGGGCCTGAGCTTGCAGCTTAATTAGCACTACCTTCCTTCCAAGTCTTGGGATCTGAAACACTCTTATTAGCCACATAGATGAAGTGGTTAAATAAGTCGGAGAGCTAGCTGCTCGGTCTACAGAACAGGCTTGGACTCAGTCCACCCCCAGCTGCATACCTATTGGGCAGTAGAAAAGCACCGAAGAGAGATGGCAGGCCCAGCTCTCTGGACAGTGTATTCCCCCAGCAAGGTGTATACCAGGAAGGAGAAGTCACAGAGCCCAGAGGGAGTCCCACCCCATTAGGAAGACATGGTCCAGCCTATCCCTGGCAGCTCCTTCATCCCTGGAGGAAAAGGGGTCCAGGGGTTGAAAGTTTCTCTCCCCAACAACAAGAATGGTAGCCAGCATTTGCTGAGTGCCTACCGGCAGGACTGTCTGGCTCCAAATCTCATGTCTTTTACCTCCCTGCTAGGAAGTCCCAGAAAGGAAGTGCTGCCTGTCCGATCTCAAAGAGAAGAGCATGAATCTTCTTTGTGAAAATTATTCTAGCTCTGGCACATACTAATGTTTTCGATTTGCCTTACGTTTTAAGCTTGCAGAGTGCCTTTAATCATACCCTACTTCAGGTGTATTTTCTCCTGCTCTCAGCTTTTTAAACTGCCCAGCTTGGTAGATAAGTTACTTTATTTTCATCTTAGAAATCTATACTGAGAAATCTGTATCTGTTATCTTGCCAGGCAAGCATTCTTGTCCTCGGTGCAGAGAATCAATTTTGTTTACATGTTAATAGACTTAGGTCTGGGTGACGTGTCCTTAGGTCTTCTTCAGACAAATACGAGCTTGTGATGCTCTGTTAGAATGCACCTAGGGTGCAGAGCTAAAACAAAATAGATCCAGCTACGTCATTAAGTGCTTCTAATTACACACTCACAATGCTAGGAAACTTCTCCATTCACGTCTTCTCTGAGGAGCAAGGACACAAAAAGCCAGCTCTGTCACTGCAGATACACCCCTCTTAGGCTGTGGTCTTGGATTCCCTTCTGTGTACCTTCAGAAGCCTGATGGGTTGACGGGAAGGTTTTTATGTATGGGGAAGCCGCATCCTAGCATTACCTGTTCTCACTACTGTTATTTCAGCAGTAATTTGGTGCTATCCAGAGAAGGTTTGTTAAGCCTGGCACATTCCAGATGTTTTGGAGAATTGTTTTAAAAGAGATCACAAGGCTTAATTCTTCCCCACAAAGAGATTATAATTTACTGGGAATATCTGGCACAAACACCTGGCATTCATGAATGAAATGAATTAGAACACTGAAGTGCTCAATTCAGTGTAGAAAAATTTTCAGAAAGTGTTTCGGGGAATAAGCATATTAGGAACACACTTGGCAGCCACAGTGTTATTACACACTCACATGTTGCAATCAGGTGTGAGAGTCATTGCAGGTCATTTATTAGTAATAATAACTGAAGTCCTAAAATTTGTGAATTACTTCTTTTTCATATGAATTAAGGTGGATTCAGTGTCATCCCTAAATTCCTCGCTTGTTTGCGTGTTGGCATGCTTTCTTGAAGGAGAAAGAATCAAAGTGGTTGAAGCTAACAAGCTGTAATTACAATACCGCTCCCTGGTTAGGAGCTTGCGCCCTGGAGTCAGGTCATCTGAGCTCAAACCCCAGTTCCCTCACTTTGACCTAGCATTGCTGAGATTCCTCGTTTTGCTCTGAGGATGCAAGGAGATCATCTGGGTACCACCGCGCTTACCTTGCCATGAGGCAACCACTAGATAAATGTCAGCCAGTGTCATTATTAATTATGTGCTGTGCTGGGTACACAGCTATTGTTCTAAGAGACCAGAAAAAGTGAGCAGTGTTGGCCGTGGTTCAGAAGGAAGGCCTAAATGCAGGGTCAGTGTAGGGAACAGTGCAAGCTTCCAAGAGGGGTTGATTTCCTTTCTCGCTGCTGTGTGCCTCAGCGGTTTAGGGTGCGCATCCCCATGCTATGCCTGCAGTCCGTTTTCCCCCATTACTGATAAGCCCTGTTCTGCTGTCTTTAGAGTTTGGCTTGGTCCTTATGGCATTGGATTGTTTGGCTTTGGGAAGGTGTGCGATACCTTGATTCTCTTTTTCTCATACTCCTGGAGAAAACCGCCACCCCTGACTCTGATTTGTCATTTCCCTTCCTACACACATCAGTGTAGGAAGGACCCTCCCGCTGAGGTGGATCTCTGTACTGTTCTTCAAACCCTAACTTCCCTTTCCCTCACTAACTCAGATCATCACTCCCCTTAAGGCTACTACTTGCACTCATTTTTTTAAGTAAAATAATTGTATTACACATATTTTAAAGATACATCAAAGGGAAGATAATGAAGCTTTACAAATGTATATTCATGTTCAATAATTTTGAAGATTTTGCCATATTTGCTCTCTGTCCATCTCTTTTGGCTTTTTCTTTGATGAATTATTTTTATTAATTTTTATTTTTTTAAAAGATTTTATTTATTTATTTGTCAGAGAGAGACAGAGCGCAAGCAGGGAGAGAGGCAAGCAGAGGGAGAAGCAGGCTCACCACTGAGCAAGGAGCCCGGTGTGGGACTCCATCCCAGGACCCTGGGATCATGACCTGAGCCGAAGGCAGACGCTTAACCGACTGAGACACCCAGGTGTCCCTGATGAATTATTTTAAAGCAAATTCCAAGTATGTTCTTTCACAGCTATGTGCTGAAGAACCTATCTCCAAAAAGCATGGACACTCTCTGATATGCCCACCATGCTGTTACCATGTCTAACAAAATGAAAAATATTTCTTTGGTATCATCGACTACCCAGTTAGTTACCAAAATTTTTTTTAAAGTTGGTTTGTTTGAATCAGGGCCCACACAAAGCCCACAAATTGTGTTATGTTGTAAAATTCCTTTAATCCAGATTAATGTCCTTCCTGCGCTGCTCCACCCCCCTCCTTTTTTCCATACTGTTGGCTTACTGAAGAGAAGGCGGTCATCCTTGGGAATGTTTGTTTCTTTGTGAAAGCTTGATCGCTCCATTGGTGTTGAGTTTTCGTGGAAGAGTATGGGATGTTTTCCCATTTGTCTGAATGTACTTTTTCATCTTTCCCATACTGTTTACAAATTTTCCTTGTATAGACGTTGCATGCTCCTTGCTCAGAGTATGACGAGATAGTTTGTCTTTTTAAGCCTTCTCCTCCTCAAATAGCATAATTTAAATAGCATAATATTCTAGTGTGTATTTATATGGGAGCTATTGATGCCATATATTAATTTTATATCCTGTTAATTTATTGCTTTGTCTGATTTTTATAGTTTTTCATTGATTCTCTTGAGTTTTCTTAATATACAGACCTGCTATTTAAAAATAGATCTAATTTTAGCTCCTAATTGCTCTATCTTCTAATTACATTGGCTGATTCTTCCAGGATCATGTTAAGTGGCAACACTGGGTGACTTTGTGTTGTGTCTTACATTAATGAGAGTGCCCGTTAAGTATTTCCCCATTAAGTAAAGTACATGTTTAATTGATTTGTATTTTAGGAATGAGTGTGTATTTGGGAGTGTATGTGTGATCAGAAATACATGCTGAATTTTTTCAAATGATTTTTTTTAGCATTGTTGGAGATGATAGTATGATTTCTCCTTTGACCTCTTGCTATGATTAGTTACATTAATGGATTTGCTCATATGGAATCATCTTGTATTCCCAAAATAAACTCTTTGATCATGACATATTTTGACATAAGATTCTATTTTTAATTCTTAGCATTTTTACATCAGTTTTCATGAGAATGCTACATAGCTTTTTTTTCATATTATCTCTATATGCCTTTTATATCAATGAATATGTTTGACATAAAATATTTGATTTTCCTTCTTTTTCTGTGTTCTGGAATAATTTAAATAGCAACTAGACTATCTGGTTTTTAACTGTTTTGTAGTATTCCATTACAGCTTGTAAAACTGTTTGGTCCTGGTGCTGTTTTGAAGAGTAGCTTTTTGAAAACTCTCTCAGTTACTTATATGATAATTGACCTGTCTGGATTTACTATCTCAACTTTTTGACTGAAGTTTTCCATTCATCTAGGTTTTCAAATATTTCCTTAGAATTGTGCTAATATAATTACGTAGATTAAACAAGTTCCTTATTTTGATAGTTATTTTTCCTTTGCCATGTTTATTTTGTATATTTGTGCTTCCTACTCTTTTTACTAAAAACAAAATTACTGTAGATTTGTCCATTTTATTAATTTTTTCAGAAGACAAGATTATTTATTAATGCTATATATTCCATTTTCTAACTCATTTCTGCTTTTATCTTTAGTAATTCTTTTATTTTGCTTTCTTTTGACCTTATTGTTCTTTTCGTCACTTTTGGAGTTCAGTATTTAACCCATTTTTTTTATTTTATAGATATAGATAATAATGTTATGAATTTTTATTTGAGCCATTTCCTTTAGCTGTATCCCTCAATACAGTATATTGCATTTTATTTATTGTTGCCCTGTGGAAGTTATGCAATTACTTTTTATATTTCCTTCTTGACATCAGAGTTGAATGAGGTTTTTTTATGTGTTTGTTTACATTTCCAAGTGGAAGGACTTTTAAAAAATCTTATTAATTTCTAGTTTTATCACACTTTGGTCAGAATACACTATATTTTTAAAAATTTACTATAACTTTCTTTGTGGCCTAATGTGTTGTTTATTTTTGTAAATGTTCCATGTGTACTCTTAAAGAAGGTGCATTCTTTATTATTAGGAAGTGTTCAATACATATCAATAAGATCTGTCTTATTGCTTGTTTATAACTTCTGTATCCTTACTAATTGCTTTTGTCCATTTGATCTATCTGGATCTAAAAGAAAGCAATATGAGAATAGTTGTTTATTTTTTTTCCTCCAGTGAGTTAAGTCCTCTTGCAATTATTGACATAATGGATATGTTTGGTGGTGTTTTATGTTGTTTTTACTTTAAACTCCTGTTTTCTTTGCCTAGTATTGGTGTTTCTTTTGTTATTTGAAAGTTTCAATTTTTGTTAAAACAGACACATTTCTATCTTTGTTTAATATGCTTAGTCACTTCTTACTTAGATATAAGCTATTGGTTTTCTGGTATGACCAGTACAGAGGTTAACTAGTCACCATTTTATTTTTCTCCACTGTCTCTCTCCCATGCTCCAATTTAGACAGGATTCTCTTAAGTTCCAGCATGTCTGTGACCTCTATATCGAAGAAAATTTTAGATAGATTTTAAACCCGAGTTTTCAGTTTCTTTCTTTGAGTATGTTAAAAGTGCTACATTGTTTACCAGTATGAAATAAAATAGTCAAGATGGATATCTAGTCTGCTCTGATGTTCTTTTCCTATAAATGACAGACTTTTTATAGATACCCAAAGGACTTTTCCTTATATTTAAAGGCTATGACTTTTACCAGGGAATGTTTTTTGTGTTGATACTTCTGGATCAAGTTTCCATAGCAATAGTATACTTTTCAATATATTTCAATATATGCAAGTTTTCTTTTACTTTAGGAAATTTTTCTTGAAGTATAGTTTTAAACATTTGTTCTATTTCATTTATTTATTTTTCTTTTTTGGGAGTGTACCAGTGTACTCTTCTTTACTTATATTTTATATTTACATTTTTCTTGAACCATACAAAAGTTTGAAAATTTCTGACTGATTTGTTATTATTTTATTTATTTCCCTTCTATCCTCTGTTTCCTAAAAGGTACTTTCTTTTGTTTCTATTCACTCTTGTGTTTCTTTAATTTAGTCTTAGATTCTGAACTTCGAATTCTTTTCTGAAATGTCAATTCTTACTTTATTTATTCTTCTTCCTAGTCCTGTAATATCTGAGCTTTTCTATGTATTTGTGCTGTTGTTTTGAAGCTTTAATAATTCTTAAAGTTTTGACTACCTCATTTTGAAATAATTGAATAAAGTTTTCTGCTTTGTGGCCACATTTTAAGATTTGTTTTCATTATTTGTCAAAGTGTTATAATGTTCTTTTTCAACTTTTTTTCCATGTCATCATTTTGCATGAGGCTATTATTTTATTCTTCTTCTGCTTGTTTAATATGTTATTAGGCAATTAGGAGAATATGTCTATGGAAGAACTAAGTTATGGTTATATTATTCTGGGTTTGTCATTCGAAGTGCTCCCTCCTATGCTGTTACCATGAGGAACTCAAGGTATGGCCTGTCTCTGAGCTGAGCTGGGTTGAGAAACCTTCCTGACTCTCTATAGACCTTACATTCTCTGGTGATGCACTCACCTTTAGAAGTTGCACTTTGCTGTTACAGTGCTTTCTGGGTTTACTGCATCAGTTAGCCCCCACTCTCTC
>NC_138379.1:89561165-89596869 GCF_054177405.1 Leptonychotes weddellii | reverse complement strand
GGACCCTTTGGCTTTCTCAACAGCTTCTTCTTTTATCACTCCTAGACTGTAACAACGTGTTTGATCCAAACTCAACTGCTTTAGCTCTCTGAACATGCCATGTTGTCTTGGTTTCCCATGACTTCACTCTTGCTGTTCCCTTCACCCTCTTTTTTTTGCCTGGGTCACTTCTATTCATTCTTTAAGGACAAATTCAGATATTACCTCTTTCATGAAGACTCCCTGACATCTGGCTGTCCCTTTCTCCAAACCTAAACTGGATTAATTATCCTTCCTCAGTGTTGCTCAGCATCCTCAGCTCCCTGATGTCATTTTACTAATCATAGTATATTGCAATAAATAATATTTATTTTTGCCTCCTCCCCCAAGTCTTCCTTCAGATTTCCACATTCCACATAGAAATCACTTCATATATATGCTATAGAACAAAACTACCCATTTTGATTTAGCACTATGGATATAGGCAGGAATATGATTGTTTTATTTCTTAAAATTTTTATATCATTTATCATATTAGCCCAAATGCCTTGCACATAGTTTATGCTTAATAATTATTCTGTACTAGATAAAATTGATGGATATCCCTGCTCTTAAGGAGCGCAGTCTTTGGTGATATGGTGAGACCAGAGGGAAAAGCTGCCAAGCTTAAAATGTGAAGAAACATGGCTTAGAGAAAAAAAGTCCCTGAATGAGGTTATCTGGAGAGCTGGTAGCTCTCACTAACTAGCTGTGACCTTGTGAGTCCACCTTCCTGAATCTGTGAGTGCTGTGATCCCTCAGAGCTCTAACATTTGGTTCTGAGTCATAGTCCAACTTGTTATTTTCGAGAAGCTATTTCAAATAATATGGGATAGTTTGCAATTACCCCGGTGCAGTGGATTGACAACTTAAAACCCAAGACAAAATCATTAACACCAAATATCTTCCCTGCAGACACAGATTCATGAATTCTTACCAGATGCATGACCTGAATTTCATGCCAGCTCTCCTCTACCTGTGAGCCCCCACTCATTCTCTTCCTCCCACCCACAGTGTTCTTCCTTTTCCCTCTGCCTATCCATCCCACCCTTCTTTCTTCCAAGGCCCAGATCACATCCTACTTCCCTATCTGTATTTCTCCTTTCTCTGCGCTTCTGTTTGCTGGAATTATGATCATTACCACACTTCTGTGTTTAATTGTTCCCCAAACATTTAATGTGACTTGTTTACTTTTATGATAAAATTTTTTGAAACTCATAGAAGACTGAGGTGTGTGCCTTTAAAATCTTCAAGCCCTCATTAGGGACTAGCACTGTCAGGTTCATTGTGGGTCCTTATAACATCCTTGCAGGATGATTGATTTATGGTGCCAGTAGTAGAAAAGGTGAACATTGAGTGAGGGCAGCTGGTGTCGTGGGAAAACTTCCAGCTGAGTTTCCTCTTGGAGAAACTTCAAGTTTCAGACCAAGCCCAAGATCTTTGCTATGAATCCAAACTCTGCTACAGTTATTTTGTATAGTTTTTTTTTTTTTAAAGATTTTATTTATTTATTTGAGAGAGAGAGAATGAGAGAGAACAAGCATATGAGAGGAGGGAGGGTCAGAGGGAGAAGAAGACTCCCCGCTGAGCAGGGAGCCCAATGTGGGACTCGATCCAGAGACTCCAGGATCATGACCTGAGCCGAAGGCAGTTGCTTAACCAACTGAGCCACCCAGGCGCCCTGTTTTGGATAGTTTTTAATTTTCAGGTTGTTAACACTGATTGATGATGATCATTTGCTCAGGGGGGTTGAAAAAGATCTGTTTGGGACGTGTGATGCTTCCCTCTTGAAACCACAGGAAGCTTGCTTATTGCATAGAGCATCTCTTGAACAAAAGCCTGCCACTGTTGTTAAAGATGCCTCAGCTGCGGTGGGACAGATGCCTTTGCTCAAAATGAGCTGCCCCAATCCTAATAGCTTCCTGCTCAGCCACTCTGACTGCGACTGCTGTTCCTCAGCGTTCCATAGCTTTGCCACACCACTTGAAGCTTTGTACCAGATCGTCCTTAAAGCGTTTGTCTGCTTTCCCTTGCAGAGTCACAGGCAAGCTTGTCTGTGTGTGACCTACTCTACATCTGTTGGCAGATGGAGTCACCAAAAGCAACCCTTTTTGGAGGCTTGCCAGGAAGGCAGAATGGGAAGTACATTGACCCCAAGTCAGCTGGGCAGGTGCTGAGGATGACAGATGTGCTGAGTCAAGGAGCTCTCTGCTGCAAGAGAGGGTAGGCAGTATCCTGTGGATTCTGGCTGACGGCTTATTCCACTGTCAGGAAACCCTTGGTTTCTCTCAGATGGGAGTCTGAGTGTGCCTCTTTCTCAAATTTATTTAAGCAGTTACTACTAGATGCAATGCCCCAAGACTCTTTGGCATAAGGTTCTTATTTGTACCTTTCACGAACACTTTATAGAATGTGGCTCTACTCCTTTAAGATCTAGTATTCAATTCAATTCATTCTAATTCAACAAATATTTGTTAAGAGGCTGGGTTGCTGGGATTACATCTGTGAAGAAGATAGATATGGCATATGTTCTTTGACATTATATTGAAAATTTCTCTCATGTTCTTCTGGAACTTTTAAAATTTCATTTTTATATTTCAATCATTGATTCATCTGGAATTAATTGTGATATAAGGAATGAAACAAGGATGATTTTATCATTTCCTAGATGGTTACCCTGTTGTTTATTTTATTTGTCTTTTAATTCCAGTATAGTTAACAGACAGTGTTATATGAGTTTCGGGTGTACAATATAGTGATTTAACAATTCTATGCATTGCTCATCATAAGTGTGCTCTTAATCCCCTTCACCTATTTCACCCATCCCCCCACCTCACCTACCTCCCCTCTGGTCACCATCAGTTTGTTCTCTGTAGTTAAGAGTCTGTTTTTTGGGTTGTCTCTTTATTTTTCCTTTGTTCATTTGTTTCATTTCTGAAATTCTACATGGAAGTGAAATCATACTATATTTTTCTTTCTCTGACTTATTTCGCTTAGTATTATAATCTTTAGATCCATCCATGTTGTGGCAAATGGCAGGTTTCATTCTTTTTTATGGCTGAGTAATATTCCATTTCATATATATAAAATGTGACATACATATATGTCACGTGTTCTTTATCCATTCATCTGTTGATGACATATGGGCTGCTTTCATAATTTGGCTGTTGTAAATAATGCTGCAATAAACATAGGGATGCATATATCCTTTCAAATGAGTGTTTTTGTATCTTTTGGGTAAATACCCAGTAGTAAATTATTAGATCATATGGTAGTTCCATTTCTAATTTTTTGAGGCACCTCCATACTGTTTTCCACAGTGGCTACACCATTTACATTCCAAACAGTTCCTGAGGGTTCCTTTTTCTCCATATCCTCATCAACACTTGTTTCATGTGTTTTTGATTTTAGTCATTCTGACAGGTGTGAGGTGGTATCTCATTGTGGTTTTGATTTGCATTTCCCTGAGGATGAGTAATGTTGATCATCTTTTCATGTGTCTGTTGGCCATCTGGATGTCTTCTTTGGAGAAATGTCTGTTCATGTCTTCTGCCCAATTTTTAATTGGATTATTTGGTGGTTTTTGGTGTCGAGTTTTGTAAATTCTTTCTATATTTTGGATACTAACCCTTTATCAGATATGTCATTTGCAAGTATCTTCTCCCATTCCGTCGGTTGCTTTTTAATTTTGTTGATCGTTTCCTTTGCTGTACAGGATCTTTTTATTTTGATATAGTCCCCATGTTTTATTTTCGCTTTTATTTCCTTTGCCTCAGGAGACTTATCTAGAAAGATGTTACTATGCCAATACCCATTTATTTTTTGAATAAGCCATCTCTTTCCCTCATTCACAGTAGTGACTTTGCCATGCAGAGTTCTTCCCTTGTATCATGATGGTATTTCGTTCTAAGTGGAAAATCTTCTTACTGTTATTTCAGTGGCAAAAAATTATGTGGTGACCTGAGTCTCGAGACAAAAACTTTATATTAAAACCATCCCACACCTTATTGAAATTAATATAGCTTCAGTAATTAATACTTAGCTATTATTACATGATGTAACAAAGCCAAGTTTCATTAATTAATTTCTCTATAATATGGCTGTATACCGATAGTCATTCATCTCTTTCATAACTGTTGAATGCTGTTGTAATCTTAAAATAATCTTCTTAGACAAAGCATTCATATGATTCCTAATATTTAAGTAATTGAATTTTTAAGTAAAAAAAAAAATCAATGAAATCTATGTAAATGAAGAGCTTATAACTAGAATGTACTGGATTATTTTAGGGGAAAACCCAGTAGAATATGCACCAAGTACACAACTCCAAAGTGTCTGCCTATTGGCTCCAATTTCATAGCCCTCTGTTGCTCAGAGGGAATCCTAATTGATCATAAATACAAGTGAAGTCTCATAAGCCAGAGCAGGAGTACTAAATGAAATTCTTCATAATTTGAACTCTTACCACAAGATATGGCTATACTAAAACCAGGTACGTATTTGTGTCTACTTCTTTAGAAGTTTTATTATCTGTTTTATTATCTGTCTGCTTATTTATGCACCAATATCATACTCTTCTAATTATTGTAACTTGATTATATACTTTATTGTCCGAGAGAGCTAGTCTTCTCTCAATACTTTTCTTTTTCCAGAATTTTCTGTTTTATTCCTATGTGTTTAGTTTTCCAGGTAAACTTTAGAGACACCATTGTTTAGCTATTAAAAATATCTACTGATATTTTATTGAAATTTCTTGAGATCTACAGTTACTTTCTAGTGAATTAATTTCATTTTGATATTGAATCTGCCAGGACAAAAACAAGTTATGTTCTTTCATTTATATTTTCTTTTTGGTACAGAATTTAAAAACCTCATACAATACAATCTTGCACATTTTTTTTGGTTAAGTTTATTTCTAGGTCTTTATTCTTTTAGCTGCTGCTTAAACAAGATCTTTTCTAACTGGTTATTATTTTGTATACAGAGTGACTATTAACTTTTGTATATTTAGTATCAAGTTAGGTGAATTATGCTATTGTTTGTTATAAATTTTCAATAGAGTTTGTTAAGCTTCCCAGTTATATAATTATATAATTTTTTTTACTGATTTATCAGGGATTAGCACAGTTAGAAAGTATTTGTGTGTTAAGAAAATGTTCTTTTTATTAACAGTGGATTTGGAATTCTGTCAGTTACCATCTTCTTGTCAATGGAGATAATGATATGATTTTTCTCTTTTGACTTATTAAGAATTAATATGATGATTTGTATCAAGAGATGTCCAATATTGAACATTCTTATGTTCTTTGAGTTAACCACACTTAGATATGGTGATTTGTTCTTTCAGTGGGCTGTGTATTCTATTTACTGATATTTTATTTAGGATTATTGCATTGATATTTCTTAAGTAGATTTTTGTGTGTGTTATCTTTTGCCATCAATATTATACTAGCTTCTTAAGAGGAATATCCTGTAATAGTTTAGAGTACTGTAATTACATATATCAAAGATTGATACAATCACTCCTGGAACATCTAGATGCTTAATGTTTCTGTAATTTAATGTTCACTGTCAATTTTTTTTTCCATTTATCTCCCTCTTGGTTTTAAATTCAACTTATAGTAGGTTTTTATTTCAAGCAAAAGTAGCTTTTCTTCTTTCATTTTGCACATTTGAATTTTTTTTTTTTTTGGTTGCCACTACATTTATATGACAGTTATCTGATGTGGGACTGCCGGTGGCTCATCCAAGTCTATTATCTCTTGTCCTTGGGCACACAGTTTACTTCCTTTCCCAGCCTGCCTCGAAGTTAGGTGTGCCATGTGTCTGGGTTCTAGACAAAGGAATATGAATGGAACCGATGTGTACCAACTTTAGGCTTAGCTTTTGTAAATTTTCCAGATACCTACTGTGAACCAGGTACTGTTCTAGGGATTTGGGCTAGGGCAGTGCAGAAAGACCAGCTCTCTGCTCCTTGAAGTTTATAGTGAGCCTGAGGGAACATGATGTGAAGAGAAGGAAAATCTGGGCAGAAGACCATAGTATGACTGAAACCCAAGAGTGTGAACTACAGGCAACATAGGAGGGAGCATGTAGATTGGTGTGACCAGAATGTAAATGGTGTGAGAGGTGATGGGGTAGCGTGGTGAGAAGTGAAGCTGGTGAGGTGGGCAAGGACCAGATGGCACAAGGCCAGGCTAAGGGGTTGAGTGTAATAGGAAAGTCACATTTTCAGGTGTGTGGTCAGTCACATCACACTGCTGGCAACCCAGAGAGTGGGCTGGACTGGTACTGCCCAGGAACCTGAAGAGCCATTCAGTAAGTGTCCGGGAAGGAGATGCTGAGGGTAGGAGGGCAGGGTTGAGAGGAGAGACTGTTAGTGAAGTATAGTCAGTAAACTTTTGTTACTGAGCAGATGTGGGGGAAAAAAAAAGGGAGGGTTGAGAGTGAGTGCCAGGTTCTTAGTGTAGACGGACAGCGTTGTTGTCTACTTGGACAGATGTACGGCACAGAGAGTAGGTTTTATCCACATTCTATTCTACAGGATTGAAAACATGTTAATTTGCTCAGTATCTATCAGTTAGACGGTTGCTTATCTAAAATTTAGGGGGAAATTCTTGATGACATCTTTAGTTAGTGTTGGGCTTTTTCACCATAAATGGTCAGTTTGTATGAATTTGTTTGATATTTTTTCCTATTTCCCTTCAGGCAAAATTGTGTTTATTTATTAAGAAAAAAATTTTCAAAATATTGTTAGACCTAACTTTAATGAGGTTTCATGCTTCTCTTCACAAATTTTTGCTTCATTTACCTACAAGCAGAATTGAATAAGCATGATGCCTAAGTGGAGAGTTTATTCACAGCTTTCTTTAGAATTTAAAAAAGGTGTCAAAGTTGCCAATAGAAAGTGTTTTCTGTCTTCTATTAATGTCTTTTCACACTTCTTACTACAGGCTGTTATCATTCTTACAGGAAGTGAATAGTTATGAATCATAAGTCTCACAGCTCAGCATAACAGTAATTGGCATTTCAGAAAGGTATCTGTCAAAGGTAAATTAGGACATGTCTGAGTGATATTTTATATTCATAAGTTTCAGTGAAACAAGTTTTTGAGGTATAGGAAAACTTGTCTGTGAAGGCTCCTTGGATTTGACTTGTAGATTAATGATAGGGGAGATAGGGGATATTTATCCATTCTCTTATCATTAGGTTCAAGAACATACAAAGATAAGAGGAGAGTAGATCACTTCTTGTATACTTTCTATTTCTCACCTTCTCTTACTACCTGTAAAAATTCACATTCATTTAAAATTAACCCCAAACGTGACAACTGAAATATTAGAAGCAATTCACAATACTAAAATTATACCAATACAAAACCTTTCATCAATTGACATTTTGATGCAATAAGGCTTCTTTGTTTCTTTGTTTTTAATAAATCTCATGTTAAAAAATTTGTAGAATGTTATTTTCCACCAGTGTTTGTTTTTAAATATAATTGTATGTGCTTTACCTATTTTGGAACTACATGAAGTTATTAAAATACTTTTAATTTCATTTAGAATTTTACATTTTTTAAAAATTCCTCACAGTTCTTGAGTTTAGAGATTTACTGTATTATGCACGAGGCAGCACTTATTGTGCCTTTTTTTTTTTTTTGATAAGTGAAGCTATTTTTTTTGAGGATTCCTCTAACTAAATGTTTACTTTTCATAGCATAGTTCCATAATTCCTAGGTAATCCTTCATGTGTGCTAGGCAAAATAAATCTTCAATTTCACTAAAACATGATTCTGATTTTGGTTGGTGACATTCTTTCCTTGCCAGGTTTTTTTCATATTTAGGTCTATGAATTTTTTTCCAGAACACCATCTGTCTATTCTTTTATCTTCTTTGCAACTGCCAGCATTCTTAGGCAAATGTGTAGGGAAGTGAGGCATATTCCAGAAAAAGAATGTGTGTTCTAAGATATTTAAACCAAACTACATGGCTAAGGATATCAAAAGCTGATCTAATACTAGACAATAGCATCAAGGCAAACTTCCCTTTCCTTATTGTCAATGTCATTTCTATAGTTTTTTTTTTTTTCCCCTGGGTGCATTAGTTTAAAAACTTTTTATTTTGAGATAATTATAGAGTTACATGCAGTTATAAGAAATACAGAAAGATCCTGACCACATTTAATCCCTTTTCCCTCCAGTGGTAACATCTTGCTAAACTGTAGTACAGTATCACAACCAGGATATTGACATTGATACTATACATGAGTCTTATTCAGATTTCCCAGATTTTAAATGTACTCATTTATGTGTGTTGTATGTTTTTAGTTCTATACAATTTTAAGACTTGTAGATTTCTCTATCTGCCACTATCATTGAGATACAGACCATTTCTGTCACCACAAAGATCCTTTGTCTTCCCTCTCATAATGACACCTTCCTCTCTTCTATCTTGTAACATTTTGTCATTTCCAAAATGTTGTATAAGTGGAATCATACAATATGTAAATGACTTTTTTCCTCAGGCATCCCAGTTCCCTGGAGATTCATCCAGATTGTTACATGTATCAATAGTTCATTCTTTTTTATTGTTGAGTAGTATTCCATGGTGTTGGATATACCACAGATTGTTCATCATTCATCCCAAAGACACAAAGGTTGTTTCCAGTTTGGGGCTATTTATTACAAATGAAACTGCTATGAGCATTTGCATAGAGGTTTTTATTTCAGCATAATTTTCTCTGTGATAAATGCCCAAGAGTGTAATTGCTGGGTTGTATAGTAATTGAATATTTAGTTTTAGAAGAAACTTCACCAGCAATGGATGAGTGCTCAAGTTTTTCTGCATTTTGTCAGTCTTTGGTGTTGTTACTACTTTTTATTTTAGCCATTCACATAGGTATTACTGGTGATTTGTGTCTATTTGCTTCTTGTATCATTGCTTTTCTATCCTTTTTTTTTTTCATTGATTTTTACTCTTATCTTTATTATTTCTTTTGTCCTGCTTGGTTTGGGTTTACTTTGCTCTTCTTTTACTAGTTTCTTAAGGTAGGAATTTGTTATTGATTTGTGATCTTTCTTTTGTTCTAATGAAAGCATTTACATAAATTTCCCTTTCAGCACAGCTTTAGCTGCATCTCAAATATTTTGATGTGTTTTTATTTATATTCAGTTTTACATATTTTTAAAATTTTATTTTGGGATTTCTTTTCTGATCCTTGGATTATTTAGAAGTGTGTTAATTTCCAAGTGTTTAGAGATTTTCCTCATGTCTTCCTGCTTTTGATTTCTAGTTTATTCCATTATGGTTAGAAAACTTTATATGAATTCAGTGTTTTTTAATTAGTTGAGGTTTGTCTTATGGATGAGGACATGATCTACTTTGGTGAATGTTCCATAACTACTTGGAAAAAACGTATGTATTCTGCTGTTGTTGGGTGAAGTGTTCTCTATATGTCAGTTAGATCCTGTTGGTTAATTGCATTGTTCAGTTCTATATCCTTCCTAATTTTCTATGTAGTAGTTCTATTATTTGTTGAGAGTGAGATCTGAAATCCCTAATCTTCATCTGGCATAATATACATTTGCATCTTTATTTATTCACCTGTTCTTTTGCCCTTCTAGAATGTCAGCTTTATGAGGGCAGAAATTTGTGTCTATTTCATTTACATCTGTATATTCAGCCAGCAGTATGTTGGATCCAGTATTCTTGACTGCAGTAAAAAAGAATTAAGACATACTACATCTTTGTTTGAGGAACTCTTCAGTCATCTTGGTTTTAGTGCTTGGAACAAACATTAGCTTGAGTAGGTGTTTTAGTGATGTCTATGGAATGAATAGATGCATTTCCGTGGATCCATTCCCACATGCTGGGAGGCCTGTCAGTCATATTGTTTCTCCAAATAGCCCAGCTTTGATTTGTCCCCTGCAAGGTTGTGTCTTTGCTTGTTAAGCTCTCTGGAGAAGTGGTGGTGGCTTCCCCAGAAGGTAGCAGCTGACACTTGAGATCTAGCTCTTCCTTTGCTTTGTAAAGTTTTCATGGCACAGCTGAGAATATTTACAGAATTTTTCCCAGTGTTGTCTAATTACATTTTAGTATTTTGTTCAATATTGTGGAATTACATTTTAGAGATTTACCATCTCATTATACAGTAATTTGGGTGGTTGTGGGTGAAAATTGTGGATGATGATTCTGGCCATTTTGTGTGTCTATAACTCTTCAGTGTGGGCTGGAGAAAGCTTTCAGGGATTTAAGGAGCAGTGGGTTTTCCCTTCCTAACAAACAAAATATTTTACTTTTGTAAAATGGTAAGAATATCAAGATGGCATTGAAGGTCAGCAACAGATAGAAAGCACGCCCTCAAAGCAGGCAGATTAGGTTCAAATTACAGCCCTCCTACTCAATTGTTGTGCAACTATTAGTTAGGTAATATTTTTACCTCAATTCCTACCTCTCTAAGGTGGGGATAGAAGCTTTTTATTTTTATTTTTAATGTTTTTTGGAAGCTTTTTAGTTTGATATAGTCCCACTTGCTCAGTTCTGATTTTGTTGCTTGTGCATTAGGTGTCGTATCCAGAAAATCATTACCAAGATCATATCAAGGAGCTTTATTCCTGTATTTTATTCTAGTATTTTCATGGTTTCAGGTCTTACATTTAAGACTTTAATCCATTTTGAGTTAATTTTTGATTGTGATATAACATTGGGGTCCAGTTTCATTCTTGTACATGTGAATATCCAGTTATCCCAGCACCACTTATTGAAGAGACTGTCTTTTTTCCATTGAGTCCTCTTGACTTCCTTCTCAAATAACAGTTGATAGTATATGCTTAGGTTTATTTCTGGGCTCTCAATTCTGTTGCACTGGTCAATTTGTTTTTATGCCAGTACCTTACAGTTTTGGTAACTATAACTTTATAGTATAGCTTGGAATCAGGAAGTGTGATGCCTCCTGAAAGAAACCACCGACGAAGTGAAAAGGCAACCTACAGAATGGAAAAAAAATTGTAAACCATATATCCAATATGGGGTTAATAACCAAAGTGTATAAAGAACTCATACAATTCAAGAGCAAAAAGTCAAATAACCCAATTAAAAAGGACCTGAGCAAAGGACCTGAGTAGAAATTTCTCCAAAGAAGATAAATGAAAGTTGCACAGATACATGAAAAGGTGTTCAATGTCACTAGCCATTAGGGAAATGCAAATTAAAACCACAATGAACTATCTCCTTAGACCTGTTAGCATGGACATTGTCGAAAAGATGAGAGATAACAAATGCTGGCGAGGATGTAGAGAAAAGGGAGCCCTTGTGCACTGTTGGTAGGAATGTAAATTGGTATAATCACTATGGAAAACAGTATGGAGGCTCCTCAAAAAATTAAAAATAGAACTACCATATTATCCAATTCCACTTCTGGAAATATATCCATAAGGAAAAAAAAACCCACTAACTTGAAAAGATATCCATACCTTCATGTTCATGCCAACATTATCTACAACATCCAAGACATTAGAAATGAACAGTATGGATGTCCATCAGTGGATGAATGGATTGCAAAGTTGTACTATGCATGCAGTGAAGTCATTCAGCCATAAAAAACAAGGAAGTCCTACTGTTTATGAGAACATGGATGGCCCTTGAGCACATTATGCTAAGTGAAATAAGTCGGACAAAGACAAATAGTGTTGATCCCACTTATATGTGGAATAAAACAAAACAAAAGTCATAGAAAAAGGGATCAGACTTGTGGTTACCAGAGGTGGGAAGAGGGGGAATTGGAGAAAGATGGTCAAAAGGCACAAACTTTCAATTGTCAGATAAATCAGTACTAGCGTGTGACACACAGCATGACGACTACAGCTAACACTGTTGTAGGATAGACAAGGAAGTTGTTAAGAGAGTAAGTCCTAAAAGTTCTCATCACAAGGAGAAATTATTTTTTCCTTTTTTCTTTCCTTCTTTATTTGTATCTATATGAGAAGGTGGATGTTGACTGAATTTATTGTGATCATCATTTCACAATATATGTAAATCACACCATCATGCTGTATACCTTAAACTTATACAAGGATGCATGTCAATTATTTTCCAATAAAACTGGAAAAAATAAAGTGTGGATAATAGTTGAATATATTACATTACAGAAAGATTGAATGAGATGTCTAAAATGGAACCTGTCATAACTTAGGCACTTGATAAATATTAATTTACTTAATTCTTACCCTGTTTTTGACATGTGAAAATGAAGAAGTCTCTCCATCTCCAAGAGCGTTTATCTCCTTTGTCCATGTTATGATTTGGCATTGCTCACAGTCACATGTATTGTGGGACTCAGAGAGCCTGGCATAGACAACAATCAGTGGATATTCAGACACTTCTAATGAGAATAAACATACAAGGGAAATGAGGAAAGCAAGCTAGACGTGGGCACACATCCCTGTAAAAGAAGAATAGATGGAATTCCAAAGTCGTTACAATAAATATAGTCACAGAACTCTCTGTGTCTGCTGATTACATGCCATCCACTCAGTTTCATTGTCAGATTGCAGGTGTCCTTAAAACAAGGTCTTTGTCATATCTATAGTTTCACATTTCCTGAACCACATAAAGTATCCACTGGATATTTTGTAAGTAACATTTCCACTTGTTCTCATCTTTTTGTCGGGCATAAGGACTGTAGTTTGCTTCTCCGGAACTCGAAAATGAAGGAAAGAAAGATTTCCCCGTTAGGCAACTAAAATATTAATGCATAATGAACCAGGACAAACATATGTAATTCTTTATTAAAGATTTCTGCTAGGAACTGTACCCTGATTGAAGGCTAAGTTGCCCAAAGAGGTCATTAAAATTTTGAATCATAGAACACCCTTTATTTTGACTGCAGGATTATGAATCAACAGTCTGATTATAGTTTATTTTCCTTTATGGCATGCTGCAAGAATGGTGCACTGGCTAGAAGATCAAATGAATCTGATCCCCTTGGGAATTTTATTTCTTATTTAAAAATAAAGATTGCTCTTAGTCTTGTAAACTTTGTCATTGTGCTATACTCTTGATGTGCAGACAAAATTAGGTTTCTGGAGCTTTAAGGCCATGGGCTAGGCCTTTGACCAGTGCAGTTCATTTGGGAAATCTACTCTGGGAAGCCTCTAGTCAAGCGACATGCCAATTTGACACATAACTCTCAGCTCATCACTGGTTCTTCTGGTCCTCTTTGAAACATGAAACAATGTGAATAACTAAAAGTAACCAATTTTATAAAACTAAAAGATTTAGATCTGGAAGTGACCTCATACTCTCTTTTATATTTGCTAATGAAAATACTGTAAAGTCTGGGAGAATACTAAGATACTGTCCAGTATTACCTTTTCCACTTAATTCAGAAATCCTTTTTACTGTCTCTAGCAGGTTATCATTAGGCTTCTTACTGAAGCTCATTATCTCATGAAGGAGCCTCTTTATTTAAAAAATACTTACGTTAACGTTGTATATTGTGAAATACGCAGATCTGAAGTGACACTAGATGAGTTTTACATTTCCATGAGTCAGCCCAAGGGCATAGGCCTGTGTAACCTCCTCTCCAAACAACACATAGAACATTATCTCCTCATTTTTCAAACAGATGTGATTATTAGAATATTATTTCGTATGTTAAAGTACAATCTACTTAGAACTTCTTCATGCTAGTTTTATTTCTCTCCTCTGAAGCATGTACATACAATCAGCCCGATTTCTCTTTTCCTTGATGGTCCTTCAGATATTTGAGAATTGAATATGAAGTTATAAACTCTTCAGAGTGTGAAAAGTATTAAATGTTTCAACATGATTCCAGAACATAAGTCAACCTATTTATTTAGGAATTCTGGTAAAGTGGAATCTACTGCTTCCCATGTATTAATTGTGTGATGTTGGGAAAGTTTCTGTGCTTCCATAAACTGCAGTGTAAAATGAGGACAGTGCCTACCCTATGGGCTTGTTGAAGAAAAAAAAATGATATAATGTATTTAAAATGCTTAACATATTTCCTGGCCCTTAGCGAGGTATACAGTAGAAAGTAACAGATATTATTTTAGACAAAGTAGATTTGAGTATTCTTGAAAAATCCTTGGATATAACTTGTTCATAATTCTGTCTCCTTTTTTTGACAGGGATTAAGGAGTATAATATAGTGAAAAGAAAACTGGATTTAGAATCAAATTAACAGGGTTTTAATCCTGGCTCATCTATTTATTAGCCTGTGACCCTTAACAAAACAGTTAATTTTCCTGGTGCATTCTCACACATCTAAAGAAGGGATAATAATACTGCCTAACCTACATCATAGTGTTGAGCTGTTCAAGATTAAAATATGGTCTGAGTTAAAGTTCTTCTTAAGCTGCAATTTTCTATAATAAGTAAGGAAGAATAAAATGATGGTACTCATAGGGAGACAAGATAGCAAAGGTCAACCTAGAAGTACTTCAGGCTGAATACGCTAAATATGCCTTTGTGGAATTACAGCTACACCTCACATGGTGATGGCATCCAGGGTGCAAGTTATAAGCAGATGATTGGTACCCAAGGGTTCCTCCTGAAACACAGAGCATTTGTCTGCTCATGAGACTCAGTGGAGGATGATGTCTAGCTTGTGGATGAATGCACATCCTTTGATTATCTGGGATATGCATCTGTTGGATAAGAGATCCTTGCTACATTCACAGACTTCTCATTGGTGATTATTCGTTCCAGTTGAACTTACTCACCTACTCTCCTTTCCTGTTGTCACCTGTTAATAGGAATTCCAGTCATTACTCATTGTCTGTGAAGCACGTCTGGATTTCTCTCTCTGAAGTCAAAACAAAGGTTTCAGTTGCCTGATAATCTCTCTCATGTTCTCAGAATATCTTCACTGATTTGTAGGTACAAAGGATGCAACATTAATGATCATTAATGCTCAAGTGACAGTGGCCCTAAGTGTCCTCCTTGAGTGCAGCATCCCAGTTTTTTTCAGCACTTCATTCCCCTCATATCCCAATTCTTCCCCTGCTATTTGTGGGACAGCCTCAGTAGTAATAATGTGATAAGGAACAAGAATATTTGCTCTCCTCGTTGGACTCTGAAAAACAAACAGGGTTCTAGAGGGGAGGGGGGTGGGAGGATGGGTTAGCCTGGTGGTGGGTATTGAGGAGGGCACATTCTGCATGGAGCACTGGGTGTTATGCACAAACAATGAATCATGGAACACTTCATCTAAAACTAATGATGTAATGTATGGGGACTAACATAAGAATAAAAAAAAAATATTTGCTCTCCCCACTTTCATTCAACATTGTTCTAGATAGAGCAATAAGACAAGAAAATGAAATGAGAGCTATCCAGATTGGAAAAAAACAAAACAAAACCCAAAAATGTTTTTATTTGCAGATGGCACGATTGTCTATGCAGAAAATCCAATTAAATCTACAAAAAAATCTTCTGGAAGTGATGAAAAAGGTCATCAAGGTTGTAGGATGTGAGATAAATATATAAAAATCATGTATTTCTGCATATTGGCAATGACATATCCTATATGCTAATCATAAAGGAAAAATGGATAAATTGAACTTTATTAAAATTAAGACCTTCTGTTTGTGAAAAGATGCCACTAAAAGTGTAAATACAACCTATGGAGTGGGAGAATATTTCTCTATGCACATATCTGATAATTAAAACTCCTATCCAGAATTTTTGGGAGCTTATATTTTTAAAAAGACAGAAACTTTAAAATACTTAAAAACAAAAAAGTCAAACAAAAACTTTCAGTGGCGGGGTGCCTGGGTGGCTCAGTCCTTAAGTGTCTGCCCTCGTCTCAGGTCATGATCCCAGGGTCCTGGGATCTAGCCCCGCATCGGACTCCCTGCTCCGCAGGAAGCCTGCTTCTCCCTCTCCCATTCCCCCTGCTTGTGTTCCCTTTCTTTCTGTGTCTCTCTCTCTGTCAAATAAATAAAATTAAAAAAAAAAAAACTTTCAGTGGCCAAGAAACATATGAAAAGATGCCAAAATGAATTTGTTGGGGACAGTGTCAAAAAATTGTAACTCTCATATTCTGCTGCTGGGAGTAAAAATTAGTGTTTTCACTTTGGAAATTTGTTTGAAAAAAAATAAAATAATGCATATTCTGTGACCCAGAAATATCTAACAGAATTGAATGCTTTTGTCTACCAAAGGTATATGATTTACAAAATGTACAAGATTGTTCATAGTGCACTATTTAAAGAGTCAAAACCTGGAAACTAAAATATAATCACAAAAGGCAGGACTGTATAGCAGTGGAAATGAAGTTCATTACATGTAGCATGGATCAATCTCACAAACATATTTAGCAAAAGAAGCCAACACAAATGGCTGCTTAATTTTTTAAAAAAATGCAGGTTCAGGGGCGCCTGGGTGGCTCAATTGGTTAAGCGTCCAACTCTTGATTTTGGCTCAGGTCATGATCTCAGGGTTGTGGGATCAAGGCCCACGTCGGGCTTTGTGCTCAGTGCAGAGTCTACTTCTCCCTCTGCTCCTCCCCCTAATCACTCTCTCACATGCTCCCTCTCTCAAATAAATAAAATAAAATAAGATAAAATAAATAAAATTGGTTAAATGCAGGTTCAAACAGGAAAAACTACACTGTTACATGTCAAAAGCACAGTTAGTCTTGGAGAATTTTAGTGGGTTGATTAGTTCAAGTTCTGGTTAGTTTGTGAAAATTCATCCATATATAAAATTATTATATGTATGCTTTTCTATATGTAATATTTCAAAAATTTTTAATTTAATTTTTATTTTTTTTAAAGATTTATTTATTTGACAGAGGGAACACAAGAAGGAGGGGTGGGGGAGGGAGAAGCAGGCTTCCCGCCGAGTAGGGAATCCGATGTGGGGCTCGATCCCAGGACCCTGGGACCATGACCCGAGCCGAAGAGATGCTTAATGACTGAGCCACCGAGGCACCCCTCAAAATTCTTTTAAAAATGGGGGGTGAGGTATATTCCTAGACAAAACAATAGTTTTTTTTTTTTTTTTGCCAGCGGACCTGAAGTAGAAGAAATCCTTAAATGAGTTCTTCATGCAGAAGAACAGTATCCTTGGTGGAAACATGAAAATGCAGGAGAGAATGAAGTGTAACAATGCAAGGTATAAGGACTAGAAAAAAAAAAAGATGAAACTGTTTTGTTTTCATAGATGATATAATTGAGAATCTATGGACAAACTGATAGAATTAATAGGTAACTTTAGCAAGATCATTCAAAATAAGGTCGATATACAAAAATCAGTTTTATTCTATGGATCTGTAACCAACATTTAAAATATGAAATTTAAAAATAATGAAATTTAAAATAGTGTCAATAACACCAAATACCTATGGATAAATCTTTCAGAATGTTTGTAAAACCTCTACATAGAAAAATGCATAACATGGTTGAGAGAAATTTAGGAAGAACTAAATACATGGAAGGATATACCCTGTTCAGAGATTAGAATACTCTATGTTGCAATGATTTTAATCTTCCTAAATTGACCTATAATTCCAACTCAATCACTGTGAAAGTCCCAGTAAGTTATGCTTTTGTTTTTGTTTTGTTTTGTTTTGAAACTGACAAGCTGATAAAATTTACGCGGAAATGCAAAGGGCCAAGAATAGCAAGACAATCTTGAAGAAGTTGAACAAAGTTGGAAAACTTAACTATCCATTTTCAAGACTTACTTATAATAATTAAGACAGTGTGGTATTAGCCCAGAGATAGAGAAATAAACCAATGAGACAGAAAAGAAGGCTAGAAATAGACCTAGACTTACATGTTCACTCGATTTATGACAAACATTTTACTGCAGTCCTTTGTGGAAAGGATGACTTACCAACAAATGGTACCTGACTAATTGGAAAGCCATACAGAAAAAAAAAAAAAAATCTTCACCCCTTACTTCATACCAAACTAAACGTCAACTTCAGATGGATTATATATAGAAATATAAAATGCGTAACAGTAAAATGTTTAAAAGAAAACGTGATGGTACATCTTCATGTCTTTTTGATATGTAAATATTTCTTAAAACCAGAAAGCACTAAAATGTAAAGGAAAGATTGACAGATTGGATTTCAATAAAATTATTTCTAATCATGAAAAGACACCACTAGGAGAATGAAATGATAAGCCATAGATTGGAAGAAGATACTTGCAACACATGTATCTGACAGTGGATTTATTTGAATATACAATGGGCTCATAGGTATCCATGAAGAAGAGTCATTCCCAAAGAAAAGTGGACAACCACGTGCACAGGCACATCACAGAAGAGGATATCCAAACAGCGAAAATGTATGAGAAAGGTGCTCAACTTCATTGGCCATCAGTGAAATTCAAGTTAAAAATCATACTAATATGCACTGAAACGGCTAAGATTGAAAGGACTGACAAGTCTAAGGATTGGAGAAGATGCAGAGCAACTGGAAGTGTCATACATTCTGGTGTGATTAAAAATTGGTACAACTACTTAGGAAGGCTCTTTGGCTATATCTGTGGAAGTTGATCAGATAAATACCCGATGGCCCAATAGTTCTGTTCTCATCTTTATGACTTGGCAATAAAGCATACTAAAGTGTACTAAAAGTGTGTGGAAGAATTTCATAACACTAAATTCAGACACTAAATTCAGACAGTTTCATAACACTAAATTCATAAACAATTCAGACAGTTTCATAACACTAAATTCATAATTTCCTCAATCTGGAAAACCAGCTTGTCCGTTCATGACAGAATGGAAAAAATACAATAAAGCAATGAAAGGAACAAACTGTTGTTATTTGCAACAACCTATGTGAATCTCATAAATAATGGTGAGGGAAAGAAGTCAGACACAAAACAATACTGTATGGCTTCATTTATATAAAATTCATAAATAGGCAAAGCTAATGTATCTTGTTAGAAATCAGAACAATGTTTACTCTTAGAGAATAGATCTACTTATTGGGAAGGAGAACTTCTGGTAATATGTTATTTCTTTATTTGGGGGTAGATAAATGAGTGGGTTAACTTTGTGTAAACTCATAGAACTGAGTACTTATGATTTATGCCCATTATTTGCATTATAATTCAATAACAAAATCTTAAAGTAGCAACATATCTGTTATGTATATGTATATCTTAGCCTCATATCTGTAGCCAGAAGAGCATCTTCACCACAATCCTTGTCTAACCTGAACTGTATTATATACCCCCAAAATCCCATCAAATTTTTTTGTTATGGGGCGCCTGGGTGGCTCAGTTGGTTGAGCGACTGCCTTCAGCTCAGGTCATGATCCCAGGGTCCTGGGATCGAGTCCCGCATCGGGCTCCCTGCTTGGCGGGAGGCCTGCTTCTCCCTCTCCCACTCCCCCTGCTTGTGTTCCCTCTCTCGCTGTGTCTCTCTGTCAAATAAATAAAAATCTTTAAAAAAAAAATTTTTTTTGTTATGGTTCCACTTTGCTCTGAGAGAGGACACCTAGTTGTGTGGAGCTAATGAGATCAGTTCCAGATGCTGTAGTATCCAAAGGCGAATACCACTGAAGTGAGGGGAGAGTCTTCAGTTTTCCTTTATTCAGAATTCCTAGCAGAAGCTCACCTGCTTTTCGTTTCTGTACTTCTAGTGACAACACCACAGACAAATCTCAAAAGCCATTTGTGTAGGTACATCACTGACATTTTGTGTATGTGTGTATTATGCATGTATTTTCATCTCATTTCTTAATTTTTAAAAATTATGACATATGAGGAAGATGTATAAAACATAGATACTTGTAACCACCACCAAGATCAAGAAGTAGAGCACTACCAGAATGCAGAAGGGTCCCCCACCCTGGCCCGGATGCCCCTCCTTTATCTTTGTGTACTTATTCATATGTGTATGTGAGTGTAAATTTGCATCGATACAATATTTTAATTTACCATCCATATTTCAGTTTTATCATTTGATTTAATAATGTCCTTTATAACAATTTCTTCCTCCAGCAAAGAACCCAGTCTGGGGTCAGAGGTTACATTTAATTGTCACATCTCTTTAGCCTCTTTTAATCTGAAGCATGGTGATTTTGATCACTCAGACAAGTATCGCCTGACTTCCCCACTCTACATTACTGTTTATTCTTCTCCTTTGCGATTAATAAGTGGTCTGTACAGAGACACACAAGTATACTGGTTCTTATTAAGTTTCTCCTTGAATTAGTATCCATTTGAGGAGTTTTGCCTGATCCAGTCTTTACCACAATGACTACAAAATGATGACTTTTCAGCTCCCGCACGAACATTCCTTCCACATTGACCAGTTGGCCCTCACCATTCTACTGTAAGCAGTTATTATGTGCCATCTAAATAACTCCTTAGTTTTTACTTATTTAATTATTATCTGTATAGATTCATAAACTACTGTTTTTTTCTATTTATAATTTATTACTGAACCTAATTCTTTTGATACTGGAATTGTTCCAGGTTTGACCAGTGGAAACCCCCTCAAGTTGGCTACAGTGTCCTTGTATATTCTCATGATTGGTGCCCCCCCTCCTTTGAGCACTGTCTTACTTTCTGGTATAATAAATCCAATCAATTATTTAAGATCTAATTCAAATGTCATCTTTTCCAGGGCAACCTCCAAGATTAATTCTGTTCCAAAGATGGTGTTCTTCTTCTTCTTTTTTTTTTTTAGCACATAGATGTATAGATTATACTGAATGATTGTTGCTTACACATAGAAGTGATTTCTAAATGTTTCACTATTTGATTTATCTCTTCAATAGATTGTGTTTCATGACCAAGGTCTGCATTTTCTACCTAAAAAATAAGATCACCCTTAGAATCTTAAATTGTTTCTGTTATACAATAGATGCCAAATAATGCTGTTCTTAAAAATCAATGAAGGAAGGAAGGGAAGAAGGAAGCAAGCAAGCAAATCGTCTCCTTGGAAAGTGTTTCTATTTTGCACTTTTCAATTTACATGTTGATTGGAAATGAAGCTAAATGTTGGAGACTAATTAGAGTAAGGGAAGAAAGCAGTGGGAATTGGATATTTTTATACCAGTGATACAGAGAAAAATCAAAACAAAGTCAGGGACCTTATCAATGAATATTTAATGATCTCAGTTACCCAAATGACTGGTTGATTTATTCTTTTTATTCATAATTTGAGGCGGCTTTGTTGCATTATTATATTTTAGCAGGTGTTCATTTTTTGAGATGATGTAGTTGATATTTTTATTATTTGTTTTGGTAAATATTGTTTTTACCAAAATTCATTTCTTGAATAGATTAAGTTGTTGACTGTCTTGCTTTAGGGTTTGTGGTGGTAAATAGTCAGTTTGTTGTCAGGAGGTGAATAGTAGAGCCCTTCACCCTTGATGTTATTTCTCGAACTGGTCCCATCATGTCCATTCTCTCTGTTGGCTCTAAACCTGCAGAGATGAGATGAAGTGAGTTTGTGGGTGTGACCCACTTGCCTCATGCCCCATTTCTATAGGGTATGTGGATTTATTCCATTTATCCAATTTAGCAGAACTTCCCAACTGAGCTAGTCTAGGAGATACAGTGAATATCAGAGACCATTTATGTAATGAAAATTTCATTTTTAAAAGTTGTATTATAAAAATAACTTCAGTTAAATTCATTGTGTTAAAGCCTTTTGAAGACTTAATTTGTTAAGATAACCTATTAATCATTTGTATGCAGTTGGGTGTGTTTTTCACAGACTTAGGGAAGGATTGGTCTGGATGTAACTGTGGAGTCAGACCCACTCATCTCACAGATAAGGAGTTTGGGACCCAGAGAGGTGAATGAGAGCTAGTTAGTGACAGACTTGGTAAAAGAACCAGCTCTCTACTGACTCTCGGTTAGGCATTCTGTTTACTATGCCTTAAAGTTATAAGGTTATAAGGTGTCAAATTCACTCACCTCATGGCATAACCGCCATACTCATCATCTGCTTAGTAAGCCTTTATCATTAGAGAAAGCGTGGAGCCTTCAGCCCACCCTGAGCATTACCCTGAATTCCAAATGTCTGAAATCTAAATTTCTGTGTTTTTACTAAGCTATTACAAGTTTCAGGTACTCTCTTTCTGGGTAGAAAATGAGTTAACCCGATAGAAAATAAGCCCTATAGAAATTTCTGCATTCTGTAAAGCCTTTCAGCTTAATTTGTTATCTATTTAGTTACACTGCTCCATCACAGTAAACATGGTATCAGCAACAGCTTCTTTGCCATGCTGAGGTCAGGCCATGTTATGCTCATTAGCTCTTCTGTCCTCACCTATCCCCTGGCCATTTCATTCATTCATTCATTCAATAAATATTTGAGATTTATTATGTGCCACACTCAGTGCTTATAATTGAGGATCTGAAGGAACTTGTAAGAACTGATCGCACCCCTCACTGAGCTTGATAGGCAACTGAAAGCTAAAATCACTAAAGTAATAAATTACAATAGAGGAAGAATATGAAACCCTGAAACATATGGTTCATAGCATATGGAAACCATAACAGCCCAGGAAGCGATGCTTAAGTTGAGATGTGAAGGACCATTAGGAGTAACCAGATGAAGGGACAGGGTAAGATCACCCTAGGCAGGGGGAACACCACGTGGGACAACTGGAGGCAAGAGAGAAAGCCGAGCAAGTGCAGTAATGGCTGGAACATGGACAGTCAGTGGACTTAAGGGAGATAAGACTCAAGAGCTGGCAGAGATCCTTGATTCCAGGGATTCTAGAGGCCCTTGAAGGCCAGTTGACGGAACTCTGATTTTATTCTAGGGCAACAATATGCCAATGAAGGAGTCATACCTTTTTTCGGGGCACTTGTCTTACTATATTCCACTCATTGTTTTATAGTTGTCTCTCTCTGATAAACTCTGCACTCCTTGAGGAAAAGACTTTATCTTCTCCATCTTTGTACACTGAGAGTCCAACAGCATGCGTGTCACAGACCAAGTGTGTAGTGACTTATTGAAGGCTGAATGAATGATACAGTTAATAAGAAATAATTATCATTCTCTCTGGGCCAGCCTCTCGAAGAATGCAAGCTTACTTTGCACATGTGGTTATGTTAGACTTAAATGATTTCTGGAGAGTAGAGAGGATGAATTTCTGAGCTGTTCTAGAAGTATGTTCATAGGATATAGTTTTCTTCATTATATCCCCAAAACAAAAGTATAAGAAGTTAAATTTGGCTCATAGGTCATTGGGAAAATGTCTGCAGCTATGGGTGAATGCTGTCTTTGTTGTTTGCTCCTCACAACAGTTCAATTTTCAGTCTAGATAACAGTCAGAAGTGATTCTTATTTAAAGTGTGTGTTGACAAACTGAAAGGCAGCCTACAGAATGGGAGAAGAAATTTGCAAACAACATATCTGATAAAGGTTAGTATCAAAAATATATAAAGAACTTACAAAACTCAACACCCAAAAATCAAACAATCCAGTTAAGAAATGGGCAGAAGACATGAATAGGCACTTTTCCAAAGAAGACATCCAGATAGCTAACAGACACATGAAAAGATGCTCAACATCACTCATCATCCAGGAAATACAAATCAAAACCATGATAAGATACCACCTCACACCTGTCAGAATGGCTAAAATTAACAACACAAGAAACAATAGATGTTGGTGAGGATGCAGAGAAAAGGGAACCCTCTTGCACTGTTGGTGGAAATGCAAACTGGTATAGCCATTCTGGAGAACAGTATGGAGGTTCTTCAAAAAATTAAAAATAGAGCTACCCTATGATCCAGCAATTGCACTACTAGGTATTTACACAAAGGATACAAAAATACAGATTAGAAGGGGTACATGCACCCTGATGTTTATAGCAGCATCATCAACAATAGCTAAACTATGGAGAAAGCCCAAATGTCCATCAACCAATGAATGGATAAAGAAGATGTGGTATATATAGAATATATACCATGGAATATTACTCAGCCATCAAAAAATGAAATCTTGCCATTTGCAACAACATGGATGGAGCTAGAGTATATTAGGCTAATGAATTAAGTCAATTAAAGAAGGACAAGGTAAAAAGGAGAGAGGGAAACAAACCATAAGAGATGCTTAATAATAGAGAACAAACTGAGGGTAGATAGAGGGAGATGAGTGGAAGATGGGCTAGATGGGGTATTAAAGAGGGCACTTGTTGTGATGAGCACCAGGTGTCGTATGCAAGTGACGAATCACTGAATTCTATTCCAGAAACCAATATTGCACTGTATGTTCACTAACTAAAATTTAAATTTAAAAAATCTATAAATGTGATAAATGTTATAAAGGAAAAGTATGGAAAGCTATAAACATATAATTCCGTCATTAAATATATTTGATTTTTTTTTTTTAGATTTTATGTATTTGACAGAAAAAGAGACAGCAAGAGCAGGAACACAAGCAGGGGGAGTGGGAGAGGGAGAAGCAGGCTTCCCGCGGAGCAGGGAGCCTGATGTGGGGCTCGATCCCAGGACCCTGGGATCATGACCTGAGCCAAAGGCAGACACTTAATGACTGAGCCACCCAAGTGCCCCAAATATATTTGATTCCTTAAAAAAAAAAGTGTTTGTTAACAAAAGCCCTGGAAGCTTTGGGTCCCTCTTGACAGGGAAATATTGACACTCTAAAGACCTCATCCATAAACCCTATTGTTTTTTTTTTTCTTTTTTTTTTTTTTATTCTTATGTTAATCCCCATACATTACATCATTAGTTTTAGATGGATAAACCCTATTGTTGTAGCAACTTGAGTTGCTTATGAAGCACAGTTCAAAGTGTCCAAATTCAGGCACACTGGCTTGGGGTCAGCCCCAAATCATTTGCTTGTTATTTCTGTAGATCTCTTAGGATTCAGCATAGAATCACCATACTATTTGGTGACTTGGTAAATTCCCCCTTTGTTTTTTTTTTTAATTAGGGTAAAAAGCCACAATCTCATAAAATGGTTGTTTTTGACAGTGGTGGGTACAATTGTGACTGGTTTTGATAAATATTCTTAATCATTAAATGAAGTATTTTACTTATTTCTGACCCTTCTCTTCAGGATAGGTAGTAGCAGCCCTCCATTCTGTATTTATTGCCATGGAAACCAAATCCAGGCTAACTCTGCTGCTTCAGAAATGCTCATTGGTCTGTGGGTTTCTTGGTGAGGTTCTTTGCTGATACTGTAATCCCTTATGATCTCTTTCCATTAACACTTGTGTGTGTGTGTTGTGTGCTTCTTCACTTGAATTCGTAGCTATTTTGATCTGAATCCATTTCTAAAGGTACTGTATGGATTAGTTCCAACCAGTGTAGGCTTGTGTGGCCATGTTGTCTGCTTGTGTGTGTGTGTGCACGTGTGACCGTTGAAGGAAGAATCTGAGTGGAACTGCCATGATTTCCTCCCAAGGTGTGAAACGTCACGTTTGGGCATCTCTCCCTAGGAAGACTACTGTTTTTCTTCTGCAATTGGTCTTGACTGTGTGTGTGTGTGTGTGTGTGTGTACACACACAGGAAGGTGTATATATGTCAGAGTACTCGTCTCCACTTACAATGTATGTGACTCAAGTTATCTGAAGAAATACATTTTTTGGTATATTTAACATGACAATTCTTTTTATGTTTTCCTGATTGAATGGAGCAAATACATTATGAATGGGGATTTGCTACTGTCTTTCACTTACATCTCATAAAATACTAAGATGCAAATCGTGCCTACAGTGCTCCGGCCTTACCAAATTAGATATTCCTTTCAATGAGTAGGAGCTTGTATTTCAGGCTGAAACTGGGTCTCAGTGGAAAACACAAAAACAAAAGAAAGTGATGCCATATGGCTTATGAGTTTGTAGAAATAATAACTAATACAGTGTGGTATAAGGAATTTCTAGCATGCTCCAGATTAAAACCACAGGGCCTGTGTTGCCCTGTGAACTGACTGGGCTGCTGCACATGGACTCCAGTGACTCTCTGTTGATTGACAACAGGATGATGGCCATTTCTACTGCCAAGGTGATGGAGGCCAGATACCATATAGGGCTGTGGTATGAGGACAGTGCTTCATAAATATTGTAGGGAGAGAAGAATAATGAGGATAAAACCTAATGTTGACCTTGCTTTTCTTCCTTGTTGGCAGTTTGCCCTTCTAAAAGGGGAAGGTGGATGTACCTCTCTAGGGGCTTCCCTTCAATATCCTTTGCAGCCTTCTTTGTCCTCTTTCTAGAGGGCTTCCGCAAGTCTGAGGTCAGGAAGTTGTCTTCTACTTCTCTGTGATTTCTCTCTTGGTAATAGGATCTACTCTCAAGGCTTCAACTCCCATCTCTCTGCAGCCTTCACTTCTCTCCTGAGCTCTGGCCTTCATTTCCAGCTTCCTGCTGATTGAACGTGTCCTCCTGGATATCTTACTTGCATTTTCCCTAACCCAACCCATCAGGTCACTTCTTTGGCATTTTTCGTGTTGTTAAAGAATTATCACCATATTCTGAGTCAGTTGGGCTTATACCCTAGTCTCTTTTGTGACTGTGTTTTTCTTCTTTCCCAAAACTACTGTTCATACATTACTGACTTTACTTCTTTAATAATTCTTACATTCCATTCCCAATTATATAACTATAGCGTAGAATGCTCATTATCTCTCATTCAACATTTGCTCTATACCAACCAAACTTTCGAACAACCAGCTTCTCCTTTTCCCAGCCCATTCTGCAAATTGCTGCCAAAGTATTTGTCCTAAACCTTATCTCTGATTAGCCTACTTCTTTATTCAAGAATATTCAGTGGTTTCCCATTGCTTCTTAGCCAAATTCCACAACGTATCATTCTCAGTTTCATTCTATCTTCCACACTTGTTCCCTGGCTCTACCCTAAATACTTCATGGTGTTTACTGAACTGGAAAACTTGGTTTGTATCCAAGTAGAGTTTGTGTCAAACTAGCAATTTTTAATTTGTTTGAGTATTGGCTTATCTGTCTCACTCACTAGACCATAACTTCCAGGGGCAGGTGCTGTGGCTGTTTTCCATCATAATTGTATCCTCTTCCTTAGTATAGTACTTGGCACATAGCACAGTAGGTAAATTTGGAGTGAATGAATGTATTATGTGATTTGCAACCACAGAAGTTTGTGAGTGCATTTCTTATGCCTGAAATATCTTATTTGTACAACTTTGTCTATTGTGATACCTTCTGTGCTTCAATCCTCAAATATTATCCCTCTTATCAATTGTTTCCTAGTCTTTCCCTTCTCATCCTACCTTTTATCTTTTCTTCATTTCCCCAGCTGAATGTGTTCTTTTCCTCCTCTTTCTGGTTGCTGAGAAGTTCTCATATGTCACTTACCATGTAAGAGCCTCAAATTTTGGACATTTGCACACTATTACCTCCAAACAGCAGTGAATATTTTGTGCTGGCTCTCTTTGGACCCATTCTTCTCAATGATTCAGATAGATATGTCAAAAGCATGTTTATTACATTTGCAGATGACATGAAACTGGGAGAGAAGCCAATTGCCTTGGTATTCAAGAAAGTCTAGAGAAGCAAGAAAAGTAGACTGATTCTAAATTAACAAAAAATGTGCATTATGCACAAAGGCTTTAAACAAGCTGTACAGGTACATGATGGGAAGCATGCAGATTAGCAAAAATTTATGTCTTGGTTGACAATTGGTCCAGTATGGAAAGGGTGATGTGGCTGCCAAAATGCTGAAGCAGTCTTGATTTGAATTATGGATGTATTGATAGACTCCAGAATGAAGGAGGTGATAATTCTCCTTTACCTTAGACTGAACTGTCCACAGATATGGAAACGCTGGGATATATTAAATGGAGAAAGACCAGGATTCTGAAGTATCTGGAAACCAATCAGTCATGGCCTCTATAAGTAACTGGGTCATGACAGCTGCATCTGACATGATAGATGAAGTTTATTGAGGAAAGATAGAAAGCTATGGGAGGCCTTTGGGGAATCAGAAAAGAATGGAACATTCTACGGGCCTGAGCTGTCCCAGGTAGAATTGACATCCTCCAGAGAATGAGTTTCTTGTCCCTGGAAATGCTCAAGTAGAAGCTGGGTAATGCAGCTAAACAGTTTCTAAGGTCTTTTATACCTCATAGTCCTACGATTCTAGATTTTATTACATTTTCTTTCTTGTGATGATGAGGGGGAAACTTCTTCTATATTCATTTATTGAAACATAAATCAGAGACTTTAAATGTCCTCAGTACTATGTTGTACCAGTTACTGGTGATATAATGATGAATGCATAATTTTGACTACTTGAGGAAATGGTTGTGAACTAATAATTGTAATATGTTTTGATGAGAGCTGTAGAAGTACTTAGGAGCTGCATGGGAATATAGAGGAAGGGCATGTATCTTTTCTTGGATGATCTAGGGAAGGCTTGAGTCATTTGAGACATTTGAGTGAATGGGAGCATGCCAGGAGCATGGAAAGTCAATAAGTTCTAGACCACTGGGTGGGTTAGTCTCAGTAGATTCAGGTGAATGTATACAGGGGCAAGTAAATTAATTATCTTTAGTAGTCCAAAGATTTTTTTTCAACATCAATTTCTTTTATAAAAGAAATACTTGTTCATTTTATTTTTTAAAAGATTTATTTATTTTTGCAAAATAGAGCAAACACAAGCAGTGGGAGGGGCAGAGGGAGAAGCAGACTTCCTGCTGAGCAGAGCAAGGAGCCCGATGTAGGACTTGATCCCAGGACCCTGGAGCTCAGTCGGTTAAGGGGTGGACTCTTGATTTTGGCTCAGGCCATGATCTCAGGGTCCTGAGATTGAGCCTGCCTCAGGCTCTGAGCTCAGCAGGGAGTGTGCTTGAGATTCTCTCTCCCTCTCCCTCTGCCCCTCCCCTCACTCACAGGCTTGCACTTGTGCATGTGTACACTCCCTCTCTCTAAAATAAATATTAAAAAAAAAAAACCTCAGTAAATCAAAAATGTATAGAGAAGGAAAGAATCTAGTTCTGCTCCCGAGAGAGAGCTCTATTAATATTTTGGTTGCTGCACTGTAATGTAAGGAAGCTTGGTGGGTGGACTTGTAGTTTTAGGAGGGTGATCTGAGAAGACCTTTTAGAGGGGATGGTAAATAAGCAGAAACTTGCAGAATGAGGAGTGGTCAGGCAAAGGAAAACTAATGTTAAACTTTGCAGATGGAGAGAATAGTTAAGCACAAAGGCTGTGAAGCAGGAAACTGGTTGCTTAAGGAGTAAGAAGGAAAGGAATGTGGTTGGAATGTGTGAGCCACCAGAGAATTAGAAGTTGAGGTTGGTGAGGGAGGCAGGAGACCAAACATGCCTCCTGAGCCCAGAGCCCCAGAGGTCATGCAGATGACATTTGCATTTCATTCCTAACACATTGGAGACCCCCAGGGGATTTTTATTTTTATTTTTTTAAAAGATTTTATTTATTTATTTGACAGAGAGAGACACAGCGAAAGAGGGAACACAAGCAGAGGGAGTGGAAGAGAGAGAAGCAGGCTTCCCGCGGAGCAGGGAGCCTGACGTGGGGCTCGATTCCAGGACCCTGGGATCATGACCTGAGCTGAAGGCAGACACGTAACGACTGAGCCACCCAGGCGCCCCTCCCAGGGGATTTTTAAAGCAAGAGCCACAGCACGACCTGGTTTATGTTTCTGAATTATGAGTGCTTTGTGGGGAATGGACGGTGAAGTATGGGCCCAGGTCGAAGCAGCGACTAGTTGATAGGCTATTGGAATAGTCCCAGCCAAAGCGGATGATGGCTCAGACTAGAGTAGTGGGAGAGCGACAGACAGTCTGGAGTTTTAAAAAACGAGAGATAGGCTGGGGCACCTGGGTGGCTCAGTTGGTTAAGCCTCCGACCCTTGATCTCAGGATCCTGAGTTCAAGCACCGCCTCAGGCTGCAGAACTAATAGGGCTTTGTGATTTCATGTAGCATGTGATGAAAAAGTGAAAGAAAGGATAATTTATCATTTTACCTCAGAAAACCATTGTATCTGTCGATTATTTTCATATTTAGTACAGTTACCATAAAGTAAAATCCATGTAGTTCTCATTACAGAGTGTGGTTTCAGTCATTCTTAACTGTTGTTTTAAAAAAATATTGAGTTAACTGTTCCCCCCCAGATAGAGTTATAAGCATATACTTGGTCTAGGTGGGCCTTATCTGACATTTGAAATAAATATTCTTTTGCTCTTCTGTTGTGCAAATCTTCCTCTGAAGATTTGACAAAAAGCTTTTTTTTTTTAAAGTATTTTTTCATATTAAATGAGTAATGATTTGGTTTATTGTAGAAAGTTAAAAAAAAGTGGTGGACCGAGAGAGCATAAAAAAGATCATTGATAATCCTATTACCTGGATGTATACCTGTTAGCACTTTGTGGTAGAAATTTTCAGACAAGGGCAGATTTATATGGCGCTGATGAAGCTGACATAAATAAGTCCCTTTCCAGGCTTGGATAGGAGTTCAGGTAATTTTGTATTCATCATTTTGTATTCTTTACCTGAAATGGTCTGTCCCCATATTGTATAAAATTTAGGCTGTACAAAACCAGGACCCAGTCCTATTTCCAGATTCTTTATGTAATTACAAGTAAATTTCAGTTTATCAAAAATAGGGTCATACTTCTACTCACTTTTATCTCCTGAATTATTATCAGTGCCTTTTTATGCCGTTGAATAGTCTATAATCATTTTTATGGGGCATTATCTTTGGTTATATGCTGGTACTATAATGTAGTTAATTAAATGACCACTTTTGAGACACACTAAATAAGACTTTTTTTTCTATTTGTGTTTGATACTCATCAAATTCATGCTGTGGATCTCTTACTAGGAGGGACAAATTATCTAGAGTGCTCTGATGAGGTGTTCTGGAGTATTGCTGTCTACATGGCTATTTCCAGGAGAAGAAATAAAATACTGGGTGAATCATTTGTTTCCTCTATATGTCAGAGTAGTATTGTGGCTTTAGGAGAAGTTTGTGGTGATTCTTGTTTTAGTTAGAGTCAATTAGATTTTCCATAATATGGAAATAAGTAAATTAAAAATTCTACTTGGTAATGTTTAAAACTTTTTCAATTAATAGCATGCTCATTAGAATTATTAAGCTAGTTTAAAATATCTCTGGCTACTTCAAAAAGATAAAAATAGATTGGGTGGATGAACTCTTACACACAGTATTTGCAACATGCTTATTAGGTATTCACTTACAGCAGCAGGGAATCTTAATAAAGAAGCCAGTAGTCTAATTTAAAAATACTATATGGATATAATTTTGGGAATCCAACAAATGCCTAAAAATGTGATTTCATCCCCAAGAGTACACAGTTATACTCCGAATTTTTAAACTAACAAAGTATGTTACAAAGATGAATAAATTGGTTTTCAGATAATAATGCAAGCCCAGTCAGGTATCATTGCATGAAATTACTTAATGCCGATAAATGTTAAGACGACCATTTGAATGGAGGTGTTAAAAACTATTGCTCATCAAAGGGTTTTGGGTATTTTCTGGTTTATGAGCTGTTTCTGCTCTGTGGTGTCTGCTGCTGTATTTTTACCACTGGTGTGATGATTAAATGTGGAGGGTTGGTGACTCCCAGGCAAAATGGTAGAACTGGACTGATGTGGGTAGCATGGAGAGAATATTTCCAACTCATGGAGTTGCTACAGTGTAATCAAGTTAGAAAGCCCATAATCCAGCTCAAAAGCCAGAAAGAAAAATTCTAAGGATATGGAAACTAAGAAGAAGCAAAGCCAGAGCAAGAGAAAAGTTTACATCTGAAAGGCCCTCAGAGCTATTGAAACTTGATGGAGCCTAAGGGGCTAGAGTTTAACCAAATTTTGGGGAGGGTGAGTGGAAGCCAAGGCCTGGAAGTGAGTCTCCTGCCTACACTCAGAGCTGGGAAAGACTTAATCAGGCCCGAGAGCAATCTGTCCTGTCCATTGGCCTAGGACCACAGCAACCACAGCAGGTAACTTGGGTAATAAGTGGAAAAAGTCATCTGGGAGGAAAAGGAAACTTCAGCCTCTTCTGGAGTTGTGAGAGTTGAACCAAGATTTTTTTTTTTTTTTCAACAAATACTCATTTGTTGTGTTTATGTTAAGAACAGCCATGGGTTGTTCTAAGTTCTTCACAAACATTAACTTATTTAATCCCGATAATGACTTTCTGAGAAAAAACTGGTTTAGTGAAAAGAGGCAAACACCAAAGTGCCCCATGGGGTCTCCTCCACAGCTTAGGCTGCATGGAGCTCCTGTGGGAAATAACTCTTGCTGAAGATGCGCTAAGCCGAAAATTACAAAGCGCAACTGAAAACAACCATGACAGAAAATCGGCAGTCACAATAAACAGGAGAATTCATTTTCATCACAGATAATAGACTACTATGTGGAAGTGATTCCATTTTCTAGGTGATGGAAATTGAAGTTTTGATATTTTAAGTGACCTCTGTCACATGAGCACTCCGTGGAGAGCCAAGATTAAAATCTGAACTCCAGAGACCAACCTCTTGGTCACTAGCCTCTAATGTGTTTTTTTTTTTTTTCCTACAAAATTCAATTCCTTACAAATTCCATATAGATTTACCAAATTCTGGATCTATAGTTACCTCTAAATATAATTACAGAGACACATTTCTGTCAATAAATAACCACAGTTAAGTGAAAAGTGCTAGTTAAAAGAAACACACACCTAAACCCAGGTAAGCTCCCTCTCAGTGTAAAGTATACATCTCATTAATTTCTTGCTCAAGTTTTCTCTTCTTCTAGTTGCAAATTTAGCCTGACTTTTTCTCCCCAAAGGCAGAAACCTCAGGAGCTGCCTGGTGTTCTTCCTCCAGATACAGCAAGCCCTTGCTGATCTCCTTGGCCACGTGAGAGCAGAGGTGTGGTTTTTTTCCTTCAGTCTCTGGTAATCACAAAGCTTAGTGCCAACAGTGGGTATGCATGTTTTCCCCCTCACCATCTGTACAGGAAAGCGTTTCAACTTTCAGTCCTCTCTCAAAGTGAACTAAATCCTGTGAAAGGAAATCTGATACTGTGGTCTGAACCTGACTTCCTCAGGTTTTCTCCATCAGGGGCCGCTTCCTTGGTTACTGCAGGCAGACACCATTTTGTACACTCATCCCATTCATGTTCCTGCTTTAATAATGCCTCTCTGCATCCAGCAAACTTTTTCTCTCCAAGCTTTGATTTGTGAAGGCCCTGAGTTCTCTCCTTGTGGTGCCTAGAATGGTTGTTAGGACACAGTGCTTAATCACATGCAGTCATTTATTTACCTCACATTTCACTTCAACTACATCCTTCACCCTCTCATCATCCTGCGTTGATGTTAACTCTTTGGCTGAATCCACTATGGACTTTAAGATACTCTTCTGATCAGAGATACCTCTTAACCTGTGGTTCCCATTGTCCTCACCCCATGGAGCCCAGCCCTCTGCTTCATCAGGCAGACATACTTGCTCTTTCTTGCACTTGACCCTCTGTCACCTTTAGGCCTCTATAAATGTTGCTGTGCTCCCACCCTAATGTGGGATTTTCTCCTTTGCCTTTATTGCTAAACTACTTGCTTCTTTCTCTGGAAAGCCTTCATCTCTGATTTACTTTCAATGTTCCGTTGCTCAGACATGCTATGATTCCTCCTCAGAGCCTTACAGAGCAGCCTCTGTTGGCTCTGCCATTGGAGACCCCTCCCACTGCACCAGCAATCCCCCTTCACCTTGTCCTCTTGCCTATACCAGCCCCCACCATCTACATGAACAGATGCCCCTCTGAAGTTCAATAAAACGGACAGGCTTTTCTCTAAACTTTCCTGCCATCTTGGGGACAACACTTGAGAATGGTGCAAAATGCAGAAAGACAATTGCTTAAAACGGGGCTACATTGAATTGTCAAAGCTTTTTTTCCCCTGCACTTTCTGTCTCCATTAGGACTGGGGGCCTAAGGGCAAGGGGGAGAACATTTAAATAAGATAAAGAATGTAATTTTTTTCTGCACATAGAAGGAATTGTGTACAATTTTGACCCATAGCCCATAGGTCTTTGGGAAGATTCAACAAGAAGACATGTAAAAAGTGCTTTGCTCAGCAGCTGATACTCAGGGTTCAATGAGAGTTGATTTATTCTCATTTATAAATTGATAGGAGGTCCTGAACTTTTAAGAGGCTTTTTCTGCTGATGAAAACTCCGAACATCTTATCTGACAGCCAAGAAAAAGCTTTTCTTGAAACAACCAGGGCCTCAAAGAGGGGCAAAAATAGAAATGAAAATCATAGGAAGAGCACACAACTTCCTTCTTCTCTTCTCTTACAGTAGCCTGAATAAATGAAATACGTTAGCAGATATGGGTGGCTTGTGAGTGGCTATGAAAGCCACTCCAGGTCACCACTATTTCTTAGGCTTTATGGCTTGCCACACAGCTCCTGCGCACCACCATTATGGTCTCAGTGTGGGGCTCTGAGGCACTCACTTTTTACTGCCAATTAGGAAAGGGACTTTTCCCTGATGGGTCATCCCGGCTCTATAAAATTTTCTGGAAGAATCCTTTGAGTCCGGTAGGAATGGAGCTGTTCGCAATGATGCCGTTGGAGACACATAGCTTTTTGTAGGATTTGCTCTCAAAAACAGTGTTCAGTATCAAAGATCAAAGAAGATAATGCCTCTTCGGCACACTTTACTGTTCCTAGCTGTCCCGAGGGTTGCACGATAGCGTTTGAGGTTGTTGGTGACTTACTCTCAATGTAGATAAAGTCACAAAATAAAAGTTGAACAAAATTAATTAGGTCTGGGGTTAGGTAGAACCATTGGAGAGAGGACTGCTTTGGAAGAGCATTCCTTGTCACATCATGTGTCACTGCTTCCTTCTAAGCTCTATGGAGCCTGGAGCTTTGGGGATGATGCCTCCCTGAACACTCCTTTTAAGTTACAGGACTGATAATTATGTGGCAGCTCTTTCCAAGGGGATGTATCTAAACTGGGCCTCACTGAAATTACATTAAAACTGAGGATTTTTTTTCCCTTAAAGGTTTGAATATATCTGAAACCTGTTTAAATGTATTTCTAGTTTTTGAAATTTTCATAAATCTTGGGGTTATTCTGTCTTTGTAATTTTAGGACTTTAGCAGGCTTGTGATCATATAATCTCAAATCCCAAATGAGACCATTTGATAGGATATGCTTTTTGGGTCAGGTAGTGGTCTGGGAAATGTCATTTAGATGTCATGCTATAAGGCGTTTGTCTAGACTTAAAAAGTGTTTTGGAGAATTAAAGGTGTCATAGTTGCAACCAGGACTTCCAGAATTTTGGACTAATTATTGCTAGTTCTTTCATCTCTATGAGCATCCGTTTTCATATTGGCATATTTATTTCTTCTGTAGTATAAATGTGAAGATCAAGTGCAATAATATTTGTAAAAGAACTTTCACATAAATAACAGTGTACAAACTCGAAGTTGTACAGAAAACTGCTACTTGGATAGTCACAGTACTAGGGAGCTTAGTAACAAAGGGTGGCCAAGACTCTGTATAGGAAGGGAAAGGAACCAACATTTTTAGAGGCCTCTAGTGTGCCTGGTATTTATCACCCATGATCTCATTTAATCTTTAAACAGTCCCTGCTGTTAATCCTCACTGTATGTGCAAACAACCTCACACAGTTTCATAAACTGCAAACCTATGGCTGAGACCCCAAAGCCAAAGCTTTCCCCATGGATG
>NC_138379.1:89536560-89560665 GCF_054177405.1 Leptonychotes weddellii | reverse complement strand
TTTTTTTTTTTTTAAAGATTTTATTTATTTATTTGAGAGAGTGAGAATGAGAGAGAGTACATGAGAGGGGGGAGGGTCAGAGGGAGAAGCAGGCTCCTCGCTGAGCAGGGAGCCCGATGCGGGACTCGATCCCGGGACTCCAGGATCATGACCTGAGCCGAAGGCAGTTGCTTAACCAACTGAGCCACCCAGGCGCCCCTTCCTTCTTTTCTTAATACTAGTTTAAGATAGAATGTGTGGAGCCCAACACGGGGCTTGAACTCATGACCCTGAGATCAAGACCTGAGCTGAGATCAAGAGTCAGATGCTTAACCGACTGAGCCACTCAGGTGCCCCTAGAATTAGTGTTGACATAGACTGTTACCAGTTTTTAAGACCCTTGTGTTCTTTCTGCAATCACAACTTCTGCCTTTTCTCTAAGAGGGATCTATTCACCTGAATTTCTAGTTTGGTATTTTTTGACTTTTCTATATGGTTTTATATGTTTTCCTATGTTTGAGTCCTCCACACAGTATAATTTTTGGTTTGAATGTTTTTGAACATGAAATCAATAATATCTTACACTATAAATTCTTCTGTCACTGGTTTTCAACTTACAGTATTGTTTTTAAGATCCATCTCTGTTTTTACATATGGATGGAATTCATTCTTTTTCATTGTTATATGTAATAACTTTGTATGGGTGCATCTGGGTGACTCAGTCAGTTAAGCCTCTGCCTTTAGCTCAGGTCATGATCTCGGGGTCCTGTGATCGAGCCTCTTGTCGGTCTCTTTGCTCAGTGGGAAGTCTGATTCTCCCACTCCCTCTGTGCTTGTGCACTCTTTCTCAAATAAATAAATAAAATCTTAAAAAAAAATAAAATAACTTTGTATGAATGTACCAGGATTTACCTCTTCTGTTGATGGACATTTGGGCTTTTTACCTGTTCTGTGCTATTATGAATATTGGTTTATGTTTTCAAGTCCATGTTTATTATATAAATATTTTTTTTCTGGAGTATAAATCTGGAAGCAGAATTACTGCTCCATGGATTAATGTTCAGGTCTACTAGAAAATGCCAAGTTGTTTACCCAAGTGGCTATTTTTATTTCAGTATATACTCCTACAAGCAAGACATAAGAATTCCTTGTCTCCACATTCCTGGCAGCAATATATCAGACTGATTTGCTGATACCTTTGTGATTTAAATTTGAATTCTCTGAATATCAATGAGGTTGAAAATCTTTTCATATGTTTATATGTCATTTATATTTATTTTATTAAAGTCTTCGTATCTGTTGCCCATTCTTCTATTGAATTGTATTTTTTCTTATTTTTTTTTTTTTAAGATTTTATTTATTTATTTGAGACAGAGAATGAGAGACAGAGAGCATGAGAGGGAGGAGGGTCAGAGGGAGAAGCAGACTCCCTGCCGAGCAGAGAGCCCTATGTGGGACTCGATCCTGGGACTCCAGGATCATGACCTGAGCCGAAGGCAGTCGCCTAACCAACTGAGCCACCCAGGCGCCCAATTTTTTCTTATTTTTAAGAGTATTTTCCCCCTGGGTACTAATTCTTTGTTGGTTATACATGTACAAGTATCTTCTACCAGGTTGTGGCTTGCCTTTCCACTTTCTTTAAAATATCATTTGATAAGCAGAAATTCATAATTTTAATGCAGCCAGACTTAATCTTTTCTTGATGGACCACATTTTTTTGTGTGTCTTAAGAAATCTTTATGGATGTAAGTGAAAAAGATTGCATTCTATTTTTTTTCCTAAAAGTTTTATCATTCAGATTTATCTTTATTTCACCTTGAGTTTTAAAAATTTTTTGTAGTGTAAATAATTGACCTGGATTTATTTTTTTTCTGTATGGATATATAATTTTCCCACCTGTTTGTTCAACAGTCTACCCTTTCCCCCGTTGATCTACAATACTGCCTGTTTCATTCACCAGGTTTACATGTTGAGTCAACATTCAAAAGATATTTATTGAATGCCTACTATGTGCTAGGCATTGTTCTAGATGCAGACAATCATATACATGTGGGCTCTGTACTCTGTTCTGATCAATTTGTCTTTTTCTTTGTCAGTATCAACAGTATTGATTACTATAGTTTTATATGAGTTTGATCTTTTTCTTTTTACAGTTAAATGACAGTTTGGGTATACAGTTCTAGGTTGTAAACAATTTTCTGTCAGATCCTTTGAAGGCATTCTTCTATTGTTTTTTAATGTTCACTGTGGCTGTTGACAAGGCAGAAGGCATTTGATCTTTGATCCTGTGCCTGAGTAATAAATTCCTCCCCTCCCCCTGCCTTGGAAGGCTTTTCCATCTTTTTATTTTCTGAAACATTATGATGATGTCTTGGTGTGGGTTTATTTTTATTCATTGCTCTGGACACTTAAGGGACACTTTTAATTTGGAATATCATGTTCATTATTTCTGAAAATTTTTCTTGTATTCTAAGATGATTTTTTAAAAAGATTTTTAAAAGATTTTATTTATTTAGTTGAGAGAGTGTGAGAGGGAGCACATGAGCAGGGGGAGGGGGTGGGGGAGAGGGAGAAGCCGACTCCCCCCTGACAGGGAGCCTGACTCAGGACTCCATGCGGGGCTCGATTCTAGGACCTTGGGATCACGACCTGAGTCCAAGGCAGACACTTAACCAACTGAGCCACCCAGGCGCCCCTATGATGATTCTCTTTCTGAAGAACCTATTAATCAGATGTGAGACGTTCTAAACTTGTTCTCCAATTTTCTTATCCTGCTTCTCCTATTTTCAATCTCCTTTGTGCTAAAACTTTATCTTCCAGCCTCTCTGTTGAGTTTTCCACTGACACCATTATATTCTTAACAGCCAGTGATGGTTCCCTGCCTTAAAATCTTTTTATTTTATGCAGCATGTTGTTCTTGTTTCATAGATAAAGTACTTTCTCATCACTTTGAGGATTTAATGATAATATGTTAAAAAAATTATTCTGACAATAGTCTGTTTTCTTCAAATTATATATTTTGTGTGTGTTTGCTTTAGCCACTATCTGATATCACAGGCCATCTTGAGGTGCTTTGGAGTCCTTGTCTGCCCACAATGCTTAATTAATAGCAGGAAACTAAAAAGCACACCTAAAATTCTATTTCTTTGTGCATGCACCTGTGTGTGTGTGTGAGAGAGAGAGACAGAGACAGAGACAGGCAGTGTTGTTAACAGTGAGATTCATCATAGAGTGGGATTTTAACTGTGATTACAGGGAGTTTATTAATCGATCTAGAGAAAATTGGTATATTTGTAATTTTGTTTTTCCAGTTAATGAACAAGATCTATTTCCCCATTTGTTTACGTCTTTTAAAATATATCTCAATATCAGTTTTCAGAATTTTCCCCGAAACTTTGTTGTGACAATACAGAGATAGGGAAGTACATGGGACAATGTAGAGATATGAAGTATCTCTATAGGGAAAATTCTGAAACCTAATATTGATTTATATATCCTATATATTTTAATATATATCCCTATGTACCATATTTTTTTATTGTATTATAAATGGTACATTTAAAAATTTAGTTTTCTAAATTTTTGTTGCTACAGCATAAAAATGGAATTGATTTTTGCGTTTTCACTTTGCATTAAGCAAATTGCTAAGCTCTCATTAATTTTGATAATATATATAAATTCATTTAGATTTCCTAGATACATAATCATATCCTCTGAAAGTGTTATCTTTTATCCTTTTCAATCCTTATGTCTTCTATTTTTCTTGCATTAGTTACCATGTTGCTGAGAATTCCCAGATGCAATATTGAATAGAACTGGTGATAATGGGCATCTTAGTCTAGTTTCTAATCTCAAAGGCAACTTCTCAAGGTTTTATCTTTACTTATTAATTCACTTGTACGTTTGTTACACATAAATATTACTAATTTGGAGAAATTTCTTTTTTCCCATCTGCTAAGAATTTCTATAATGAATGGATGTTAAACTTTTTGGATTTCTTTTTTTTTTTGAGATTTTATTATTTATTTGACAGAGAGAGACACAGCAAGAGAGGGAACATAAGCAGGGGGAGTGGGAGAGGGAGAAGCAGGCTCCCTGCTGAGCAGGGAGCCCGATGCAGGGTTCCATCCCAGGACCCTGGGATCATGACCTGAGCCGAAGGCAGATGCTCAACTGACTGAGCCACCCAGGCACCCCAGGATTTCTTCCTTTATTTTATTTATTTTTTGCATTTATTGAAAGGATCATATAATTTTTCTGCTTGTTTCTGTTAATATGGTGATTAGTTTTTTAATGTTAAGCCAACATTAAACTAACACTCCTAATTTTTAAGAAAGGCTTATTTATTTAAGAGAGAGAGAGAGAAAGGAAATGAGGGAGAGGGGCAGATGGAAAGGGAGAGAGAGAATCTCAAGCAGACTCCAGGCTGAGCGAGGAGCCTGATGTGGGCCTCAATCTCATGACCCTGAGATCATGACCTGAGCCTAAATCAAGAGTCGGATGCTTAACCAACTGAGTTGCCCAGGCTCCCCAAACTAACACTCCTATTTTAAACCCAGTTTGATCATATTATATCCTCATTCACATATCTTTTGGATTTTGTTGTGCTAAAATGTTTAGAATTTTTGTCAAGCTGTGTGTACAATTTCTGAGGCACCATCTGTCCCCCTTTTCTTCCAGTCACTTCCCTATCCTTCCTTCTCTCTTTCATGTTTTCTTTCCTTCTCTTCCTCCTCTCTTTCTTTCTTCTTTCTTTTTCCGCTCTGATTGGTTCCATAGCAGCCTTCCCTGCAGTTCTCTGAGGTGGGATTTGGAGAAAGGTACTGTGGATTTAATTCTGGTCCATAATTACCCAGAAGTTAGAGCCATTGGGGGAGGCCCAACCAGAAGGGGCATGGTCTCATCACATTCCTCACCTCTCTGCTCGGGTCTGCCCTCGGCTCTGTTGTGGTTGTCTAGCTGAATCTCATCCGAAGCCAAGTGTTTTGATATTGGTACATGTCCTTCCTTAGGTTAAAAGCAGTTCAGTGCTCCTTAGGTATTTATCTTCCCTTCCATGGTTCCAGCTTTCTCTGCAGCAGGGCCTGGCATCTCTAGTACCTGCCAGCAATTCAACCTGTTTGAAATGTGTTTATATGTGTGTATCTGTGTGCATGTGTATATGGATGGCTGTAATCTAGCATTACTTTTATTGGTATGTATACATATTACCTCGCATTGTTTTCAGCAAAAGTGTCGATGTGCATAACCTATTACCAGAAACAACATATTTGTACCATGTTTTCAATGATTCATATAACATTTTTGTTGTATTATAGCAGAAGGTTTTCAGGAAAACTGTTCTTGGTATTGCCGAAAAAGAAAGTTTCCTTTCTGTTTGTTTGTTTGACTAGCTATCGAATGGGGGGAGCTTTATAAGTATTTGCCATTAATAATACCATTTAAAAGTATAAGTGACCACCTTGGGGGCCCTCTGAAGAGCTGGGTCTGGTTGTGAATTCACCCCTCTTCATGCTCTTTTTGGCGAAAGGTATGGGGATCTTAAAACTTCCTTTTGTGTTCTGGGCCCTTAGGCCAGCACTGGTTAATATTAATATGATTGAGGTCATTTTGTACTACATAAAATTTATCTCCAGAGTGTAATGTATAAAAGGGATTAGGATGAAAATGAGCAGAGTTAGATATGGTTTTGAGTGAATACTGAAAGGAAGGCAGCCAAGAAGCTTTCTCAGCAATGGGCCGAGCCCGTCTTTTCATGGTCTTTGATCTGTGCTTTGATTGTGCTCATCCACCGGGTCACAGCAGTCTGTTCTTGACTTAGCTCGTATGGCACTTGGAATACTTTGATTCTGGCTTAATTTAGGGTTTTCAATGTCTCTTCCTCCTCGGTGTTCACTACCTTGCCATTTTATATTTACATATTCATCTATTATTTATTTTTTATTTTTATTTTTTTAAGATTTTATTTATTTATTTGACAGAGAGACAGCGAGAGAGGGAACCACAAGCAGGTGCAGTGGGAGAGGGAGAAGCAGGCTCCCCGCTGAGCAGGGAGCCCGATGCGGGGCTCGATCCCAGGACCCCAGGATCATGACCTGAGCTGAAGGCAGACGCTTAATGACTGAGCCACCCAGGTGCCCCCTGTCTATTATTTAACTGTAAATGCTTGCTTTGTTTTGGAGGATGATGTTCCTGGAAGTGAAGGCGACCAATGGTTGCTGTTCTGGTTGAAGAAAGAAGTTCATACCTACTAGTAATTTAGACAAAGAGACATACAAAGTATGACACATATGAAGAGTCTTCACTGATCAGGGGGATGGCCTCTTGCTGAGCAGCTTGTGACCAAGTGGAGACTCAGGGAAGGAGAAGCAGAGAAACAGGTCTCCTTGTTCATGATGACAGTGTGACTGGAGCAAACATGGTGAGGGTCTTAAGTACCCCCCTAGTGATTGCTGCCCCCATTTCTTTTGTGTTGTGCTTTGGTTTTCTCATAGACTTCTGAGCATCTGGGAATCTTGGCTCAGATGATGCCACTCTACCAAGGTCACCCTGTTGCTCTCAAGATTTGTTTTGCCCTCTGTGCTTGTCCTCTGGCAGCAGGCTCAAAGAATGGCAGCACCTCAAAGTTGAGAAAAGGCTGGGCTTGCCCTTCCCCTGGCTGTCACTCAGGTGTCACCTTGGCCTAAACACTTAGCTCTTTGGTTCCATGTCTGCAAAGGGGATGGGCCTTTACTATCATCTGCCTGCTTTCCTCATAGAATTGTGCCGAGGATCAAGGTTGGCTGGTAAAATGCTTCTCTTATCGGCGTAAGGTTCCCCATTCCCTGGCTTCATTGACATATGAACTTGCTTTAAGATACCCAGTTTTTCTTAGGGAAAAAGTGCTGCTTTAGAGATAGTGACAAAAGCAGTCCTTCTCTGTGGATGGATTACACTGCGGTTTTCTTTTTTAAAAAGTAAGAATTTCCATATGCATTCCAGAAATTCACTGCATTTGAATCCCTTTTCAAAGCTTCCAAGTTTTTCTTGATTAGGCAGGGGGAATTAAAAAAAAAAGGTGATACCCTTTGTTTTCATGTCTCTGCCCTTAAACGTTCTGTTCAGAAAAGGAAGGTGGTTTTAGAGTATTTCATGTATTTTATTCAGATACTATTCCTGGGATCATTAGCAGCAAAAGATACCGGAAGTCCCAAAAGGGAGAATTTTGCAGACTAGAAGAATCTTGTACATACCTGATATAATTAATTCTTTACAAATCTGAGTTCTCTCAGACTACTGGACCCTCTAGGACAAAAATGGGCCTCTATTAATCTTTGAATCACCTCATAATAGGGCATTAATACTTATTTATTAAATTAATAAATGCATTTACAGAAACATCGCCTGCTGGAAGAGTAGATTTACCCTTTAAATCCTGTAGCTCTCTTCAAGTTTGCACACATTTGGAACATATTTCTTGAGCTCCTACAGTTGGGAAGAGTCTAAGGGCAGAGAAAACCCTGTCCCTTTTCTGAGAAAGGCTAATTATTGGGGTGATTGGGGCATGAATAAGATATGTGCTGCACTGTGGGATTGCAGAAGGAATGGGGTCTAGCTCTTCCCAGGTGGGTGTGCAGAGAGGGTGAGGGAGTGTTCCAAGTATGCAGTAGAATTTGCCAGAGAGACAAGGAGACTCAGCAGTCAGTCCAGAGAGAGGGAACGGCTTGGCCAGAAGACCAGAAACCTAAAACATGACCTGTGTCTTTTGCTGGAGCAGACTTCTGCCGTGGCCCCTCTAAGGGTCGTTCTCTCTGACGTTCTACATGCTGGCACAGGGAGAAATTTCTAGCTCGGGTACGTGCAGCAATGCTGTATAATCACAAGTGCTAGGATCTGTGGCTTTCATCTTTGGATTTTATTGTTTTCTTGACTATAAATTCTTTCAGTGTGAAATTTACTGGGTTTAAAATGGTTATAACTTAAAGTTCCTTCTACACGATGCAATGCAAAATTATTTTCTGAAAATACTGAAGAGTCTTCAAACCGTGTACTTGGTGCTTGTCTCACTGTAGCGTCAATTGAAGATATTCTCAGTTTAAAAATACCCTATTACTTTTTTTTTCAGTAGGCAAAAAAAATGGTACTTCATTAAAAGTTTCATGTTTGTCATCTTAATAATCATTTAAATGTCTTGCAGACATTTATTAGCATTTTCTCTTGTAACCTGTGTTTATAACCTTTATTCTTTTTCTCTTAGGAGTTGGGGAAGTAGATGGGGCAAAGTTAATATTTTCTCACTGAGTTATATGTGTTTTAAATACATTTCCACATCATTATATTTAATGTAGATATTCATACGTAGTTTCTTGACTAATTTCCAAATATGTTTAACATGTAAAAATATTTAATATTTTTATGCTGTCAAATATGTCAATATTTTAAGATTTGGAGAGGTTTCTGGTAAGTCTAGAATGTCCTTTGCTACTGAAAGAGCAGACAAATTTTCAACTACATTTCCTTCTCTTCAATTTGACATCTAACTTTTTAAACGTCTTGGAATTTATTTGGATAGCATGGCATAAGAATTGAACAGATTATTCCCCAAATGGCTAAAAAACTGGTCCCAGCATGACTTGTTGGGTGTGTCTCCCTTTTCTCCTTGTTCTGTGATTGTTGATTTTCCTCTACATACCAGCTCCTATTTCCTGGCGATGTATCCCTTCTCAGATTTGCCCCACTATTTTCATACCAGTCCCACACTGATTAGCTTTAAAATGTTTTAACATCTAGTGATGTTTTAACATCTAATGAGACCATTACTTTTTCTCAGTTTCTTGCCTTAGCTATTCCAGATGAACTTTGGAATCATTTTGTCAAAATATTTATTTATTTATTTATTTTATTTTTATTTTTTTAAAGATTTTATTTATTTGTCAGAGAGAGAGAGAGCGCTCACAAGCAGGGGGAGGGACAGGCAGAGGGAGAAGCAGGCTCCCTGCCAAGCAAGGAGCCCGATGCAGGACTTGATCCCAGGAGCTGGGATCATGACCTGAGCCAAAGGCTTATGCTCAACCCACTGAGCTGCCCAGGCATCCCTTGTCAAAATATTTAAAAACACAGTGGGGTGTTGATTTGGGAATATGTTAAACCTTCAAATAACTTGGAAAGATTTACCTTGACTGCCCAGATTCTTTTTAAAAATTATTTTGTTTGTGTACAGTTGACACGCAATGTTATATTAGTTTTAGGTGTACAAATAGTGATTCAACATCTCTATACCTTATGCTGTGCTCTCCACGAGTGTGGCTACCATCTGTCACCGTGCAATGCTGTTTCACTACCACTGACTATATTCCCTATGCTGTGCCCTTTATTCCTGTGACTTACTCCTTCCACAACTGGAAGCCTGTATCCCCCAGTCCCCTTCACCCATTTGTCCATCCTCAACTCCCCTCCCCTCCAGCAAACCTCAGTTTTTTCTCTTTACTTATGGGTCTGACTGTGCTTTTAATTTGCTGGTTTTTGTTTTTTTTATAATCCACATATGATATTTGTCTTTCTCTGTCTGACTTATTTCTCTTAGCATAATACTTTCTCAGTTCATCCACATTATCACAAATGACACCATCTCATTCTTTTTTATGGCTAATATTCCTGTGTGTGTGTGTGTATGTGTGTGTGTGTGTGTGTGTGTTTACCTACTGCACCATCCTTATCCATTTGTCTATTGATGGACACTTAAGTTGCTTTCATATCTTGGCTATTGTAAATAATGCAGCAATAAACATAGGAGTGCATATATCTTTTCAAATTTTGTTTTCATTTTCTTTGGGATAAATAACCCAGCAGTGGAATTATCTGATCACATGGTATTTCTGTTTTTAATTTTTTGGGGGTGACCTCCATCTGTTTTTCATAACAGCTGTATTAGTATACATTCCCACCAGCAGTGTATGAGGTTTCCTTTTTCTTTACTTTGCCACCAACACTTGTTATTCTTTGTTTTTTTCTTTTTAAATTTTAGTCATTCTCACAGGTGTAAGAGGATATCTCATTGTGGTTTTGAGTTGCATTTCCCTGATGATGACTGATGTTGAGCATTTTTTCATGTGCCTGTTGGCCATTTATATGTTTTCCTCGGAAAAAAATTGTCTGTTCCGATCCTCTGCCCATTTTTTAGTCAGATTGTTTGTTTTTTTTAGTGTTGAGTTATAGAGGTTTTTTTTTTTTTTTTTTAATATTTTGGATATTAACCCCTTATTAGATATGTCATTTGCAAATATCTTCTCCTGTTCAGCAGGTTGCCTTTTTGTTTTGTTGATGGTTTCCTTGGATGTGCAAAAGTTTTTTTATTTTGATGTAGTCCCAATAGTTTATTTTTGCTTTTATTTCCCTTGTCTTTAGAGACCTATCTAGACAAATGTTTCTTTGGCTGATGTCAGAAATTACTGCCTGTGCTCTTCTAGGATTTTTATGGTTTCAGGTCTCACATGCAGGTCTTTAATTCATTTTGAGTTTATTTTTGTGTATGGTATTAGAAAGTGGTCCAGTTTTATTCTTTTGCATGTAGCTGTCCAGTTTTCCCAGCACCACATATTGAAGAGACTGCCTTTCCCATTGTACATTCTTGCCTCTTTTGTCATAGATTAATTAACTGTGTAAGTGTGTGTTTTTTTCTGGGCTTTGTATTCTGTTCCATTGATCTTTGTGTCTGTTTTTGTGCCAGTACCATACTGTTTTGATTACTATAGCTTTGTAGTATTTCTTGACATCTACAAGCTTTGTTTTTCTTTTTCAAGATTGCTTTGGCTATTCAGGATCTTTTGTGATTCCATACACATTGTAGTATTCTTTATTCTAGTTCTGTGAAAAACACTGTTGGCATTTTTGTAGGTATTGCACTGAATCTGTAGATTACTTTGGGTGGTATGGACATTTTAACAGCAGTAATTCTTCCAGTCCATGAGTATGGAATGTTTTTCCATTTGTGTCATCTTCAATTTCTTTCATTAGTGTTTTATAGTTTCCAGAGTACAGGTCTTTTACTTCCTTGGTTAAGTTTATTCCTAAATATTTTATTATATTGTGGTAATTATAAATGGAATTGTTTTCTTAAGTTCTCATTCTGCTATTTAGTTATTAGTGAATAGGAATGCTACCGATTTTTGGGTATTAATTTTGTATTCTGGCACTTTATTGAATTCACTTATAACTTCTAGTAGTTTTTCAGTAGAGTCTTTAAAATATTTTATGTGTAGTATTATGTCATTTGTAAATAGTGACAGTTTAACCTCTTCTTTACCAACATGGATGCCTCTTACTTCTTTTCTTGTCTGATTGCTGTACCTAGGATTTCCAGTACTATGTTGAATGAAAGTGGCAAGAGTGGGTATTCTTGTCTTGTTCATGGTCTTAGAGGAAAAGTCTCAGTTTTCCTGCTGAGTATGATGTTAGTTGTAGGTTTGTCATATATATATGGCTTTTATTACGTTGATGTGTATTTCCTCTAAAACCACATTGTTGAGGGTTTTTATCATGAACAAATGTTGAATTTTGTCTGCATCTATTGAGATGATCATATGGTTTTTATCCTCTGTTTTGTTGATGTGGTGTATCAGTGATTGATTTGCGAATATTGAACCATTTTTGCATCCCTGGAATGAAATCCACTTGATTGTGGTGAATGATCCTTTTAATGTATTGTTGAATGCAGTTTGCTAATATTTTGTTGAGGATTTTTTTTTTTTTTTGAGGATTTTTGCATCTCTGTAAAACAGGGAGATTGGCCTGTAGTTTTCTTTTTTTGTGGTTTCTCTGTCTGGTTTTAGTATCAGAGTAATTCTGGCCTTGTAGAATACATAGGTAGATACATCTGTATCTATACAGATATAGATATAGATATTTTAAAGGTTTTACTTTTAAGTGATCTCTATACTCAATGTGGAGCTTGAATTTACAGTCCCAAGATCAAGAGTCATATGCTCTACCAACTGAACTAGCCAGGCACCCCCATGGCATTGTAGAATATATTGGAAGTTTTTCTTCCTCTTTTATTTTTTGGAATAGTTTAAGGAGGATAGGTATTAACTCTTTAAACATTTGATAAAATTCACTTGTGTATCCATGTGGTGCTGGACTTTTTTTTTTTTTTTTTGTAGTTTTTTGATCACTGATTCAGTTTTGTTACTAATAACTGGTCTACTCAGATTTTCTATTTCTTCCTGATTCATTTCTGGAAGATTGTACATTTCTAGGAATTTATCCATTTCTTCTAGGTTGTCCAGTTTGTTGGCATACAGTTTTTCGTAGTAGTCTCTTAGAATTCTTTGTATTTCTGTGTTCTTGGTTGTTACTTCTCTTTCGTTTCTCTCCTCTTTCATTTTATTTATTTAGGTTTTTTCTCTTTTTCTTGATGAGTCTGACTAAACCAGCTCTTGATTTCATTGATTTTTTTTTTTCTATTGTGTGTGTGTGTTTTTGTTTTTTAGTCTCTATTTCATTTATTTCTGCTCTGATCTTTATTATTTCCTTCCTTGTACTCATTTTGGGTTTTGTTTGTCCTTTTTCTAACTCCATTACGTGTAAGGTAAGACTATTTATTTGGACTTTTTTCTTATTTCTTGATGCAGGCCTTTATAGCTATATATTTCCCTTTAGAACTGCCTTTGCTGCATCCCAAAGATTTTGGACTGTTGTGTTTTCATTTTCATTTGTCTCTGTATATTTTCTGATTTCTTCTTTGATTGCTTCATTGATCCATTGGTCATTCAGTATAATGTTGTTTAGCTTACACATGTTTGTATTTTTTGTTTTGTGTGTGTGTGTGACTGATTTCTAGTTTTATATTGTTGTGGTCAGAAAAAGATGCATGGCATGATTTCAGTGTTCTCAAATTTATTGAAGGCTTGTTTTGTGGCCTAACATGTGATCTCTTTGGAGAATGTTTCATGTGCACCTAAAAAGAATGTATGCTCTGTTGATTTTGGATGGAATATTCTGTATATACCTGTTATGTCCATCTGGTCTAAAGTGTCATTCAAAGACACTGTTTCCTTATTGATTTTTGCCTGGATGATCTATCCGTTGATTTAAGTGGGGTGTTAAAATCACCTACTGTAATTGTATTGCTATTAATTTCTCTCTTTATGTCTGTTAGTATATTTGCTTTATGTATTTAGGTGCTCCCATGTTGTGTGCATAGATAATTACAATTGTTATATCCTCCTGTTGGATTGATCCCTTTATCATTATGTAATGCCATGCTTTGTCTCTTGCTCCAGTCTTTGTTTTAAAACTTGACTTCCCAGATTCTATACCCATTGACCAGGGTGTAGAATTCTGTCTTGTTCCCTAATTTACACATACATACACATGAATGTACACACCACACACACACACACACATACACACACACACACATAAACTGCTCCTTAGTAGTTTGTCTTCTTATCCAGGAAACTGGTTTGTCTACTCTTTCAAGTCTCTTTTCTATCTCTCAGTTGTTTGATTTCAGTGGTAGTTTCAGATTTTTTTCCCATGTAAGTATAACCCTCACTTTACATAGTATCTCCCTTTGCTTTAAAAATTTAAATAAGTTGGCACACAGAGTATTTTGTGCTTTCTACAACTTATGGAAGTTCAATGTCCCCCTTAAAATATTTTGCAGCATCACTGTTTTTATGGTCACTACTGGCTCTCAGCTCCTGCCTAAAACTGACTGAATAGGTTCAGTCTATGGATCATTTGCCATCTTACCTTGACTGCCCAGATTCTATACACAGTGACCAGGGGTTGAATTCATTCTCATTCTCTAATCTGCAACCCCTCCCCCCAACACAGACACATGGGCGTACAAACACATACACACACACACATACATACTCACACTCAAATTCATGTGCTCATTCATACACAGTCTACTCTCAGAAGGTATTTGTAGATTTGGGAGGCTTGGGTACAAGATGGAGAGGACATGAAATTGAACCTTAAACATTCAGGTTACTTAAAACTGGTTGGCTATTCTGCCTTGTTCACCAGGCATTTTCCATCCCCAAATGCCGCTTTCTTTATCATGTAGCACAATTCAGGTACTTCTTTCTTTCTCCTACTCCCCTTGCCTTCATGGCTTCCCCCTTTCTCCAGTGACTCAACAAGATATTTTTCCAAATTAATACAGTTCTGTCCCTGATCCAGGGCCAAATGTACAAATAATATCCCCAACACTATAGGTTTTCACATTTCTTGGTGAGCTTATTCCCATCTATTTTAGCTTTTTAGTTGCTCTTAAGAATGGATGTTTTTATTTTCTTTTCACTAATTATTGGTAGTATTTTCATGAAACCTTAAAAATTATATATTCATTTTATATACTGACACTTTTCTAAACACATCCTAAACATTCAGCTCTACAAGTATATTTTTAGAAGTCTATAATGCCAGTTGTAATTAATATACTCTCCTGTTTTCCAAAAGTTGGATACCTCATTTTTGTGTTATGTCATATTGTACAATATGGGTGGAGGGTTTTGGGAGAAGGGTGCTTGTGTGTGACCACCCTCCTCCTGCATCAGAGATTCTCTAATATTTATAGGGTAAGCTCATGGAAGAGATAACATACAGGTTACAAGAAGTAGCTATAAAATGATGTTCCCTGATTTTTCTTGAAATATTTGTCTTTAAAGCCACTTTCTGGTGAAAAGAGGTTGCCAACTGTGGTTCGTAGTAGCAGCAGTGAGCTTTTTTCCTCTTGCTGGTTTCGCCAGCTGTAAGCGGCCAACCTGTTTTCTGATGAAAGAACAGGAAACGTTGATTCCTCTTTGTTCACTGTTTCCCCAGTCCCATCATTTCTCATTCTACATTCCTGACATGAAGTTTCTGACACATAACTTTCCCACACTCCCCTGACTTTGTGATGATACCCTCTCTTACCAGTGGTTAGACTTTGGAGATAGTAATCATAAGTGTTAAACTGCATTTTTTCTGTTTTACTGTGGGGTAGCAGTAGTAGTTGAGATATAAAACTTAACAATGAGTTTAAAGAGCCCCGTATTTGCAGAGTTGGCACTTTGAATCCAATTTCCCACTGAGGATAACTTGAAGCTGGAGAAAAGCCTACCTAATGAAATGAGTGAACTAAGAAGATAGTAAAGAATTCCTGGGTGAAGATATGGAAACGTCAAATCTCTCTGAAGCTCTTTTTACCCCCAGATGTGTTCTGTTCCTGAGAAGCCTGCTAATAGGCTGAGAAGCTGACCAGAGTTTTTGAGAGCTTAGTGGGGCAGACACTGGACAGTTCACTGACATAAGGGCCTAGTGAATGCCTCTTGCTTTGGATCAAATGTGGAAAGGCTAAAATCTATGGGGACACATGAACTAGGTAAGCTAGAAATGAGCAGGTTTTCTTTCATAGGAACCATTGCCCATATTCCAGATATCTCATGTTTGAAACTGCCAGAAGGAGATGGAAATTCTCTTTGGAAAAAGCAACCATTCCAGTGCTTAATTATTTCTACTTTTTTTTTTTTTAAGTTTATTTATTTATTTATTTGGCAGAGAGAGACACAGTGAGAGAGGGAACACAAGCAGGGGGAGTGGGAGAGGGAGAAGCAGGCTTCCCGCAGAGCAGGGAGCCCAATGTGGGGCTTGATCCCAGGACCCTGGGATCATGACCTGAGCCGAAGGCAGACGATCAACAACTGAGCCACCCAGGCACCCCTATTTCTACTTTTTAAAAGGTGTAATGTGCAGCACATAACCAAAAATACTAGAAACGTGAGATAAGACAATGTGAACAAAACCCAGGAGAAAAAATGGACAATAGAAATATACTCACAGGGGCTCCAGATATTTGAGTGAACATGTAGACAGCTATTAAAATAAGCATGCTTACTATATTCAGAGAAATAGAAGAGATGGTTAAAAATGTCAAGGAACTGGACAGTATGAAACAAATGGCAGATATGATTAAAACAAAAAGCCAAATACAAATTCAGGGGCCAAAAAATACAGTACCTGAAATGATGAACTCATTGAATAGGTTTAATAGCAGATTGGATGTAGCTGATACAAATAATAAACTATAAGTCAATATAAGTATCCAGAATAGAGCTTTGAGAAATGAAAGAATAAAAGGATGGAAAACATACAAGAGCAGGTTAAAAAAAAAAATGGAGACTATAGCGAGGAAGTCTTAATACGTAAAATTGAAATCCCAGAAAAACAGGAGAAAGGAATGGAGGAGAAGGAATATTTTAAAAGATAATGGGCTAGAATCTTCCAAAACTGATGAACAGCATCAAGTCACAGACACATGAAGTCCTATAAATGTCAAAGGAAGAAGAATTTAAAGAAATCTTTATTGAACATGGAAATATTAGTGAATATAAAAGACAAAGAGAAATTCTTAATAACGCTCAGAGAAAAGTGGACCATTTTCTTCAAAGAACCAACAGTTAGACCAAGAGCTGGCTTTTCCATAGGAAAATGAAAACCAGCACACAGAACACAGTGGAAACATATCTTCAAAGTTATGAAATAAAACTACTCCCACTCAAGATATCTATACTCAGCAAAAGTATCCTTCAAGAATAAAAGTGAAAAATTTTCTAGACAAAGAAAAACTAAAAGAATTGATCAGTTTTAGTCTCTCACCAAAGGGTTCTTTAGGATTTCAGATTTGAGGGTTGTAAAATGGATCAAAGAGACTAAAAAGAGTGAATATGAGGTAAGCAAATGTAAATAATTGTCCTACACAACAATAATATTCCATGAGTTAAAAATAATTAAAATGCTCAAAAACTACAGTATGTAAGTTGGAGGGGTGGGGAATTTTCTCTAAGGTCCTTAACATTGTTTGGGAAGGAAATAAAATTCCAGTTAACATTAAGCATTATGCTTTATGCTCTGATAAGGCATGTTTTAATATGTAGAGTAACCCCTAAAAAACAATAAAATCGTGTAACTACTAAGAACATACAGAAGAGATTAAATCATTAAGATGATTAATATAATCATTGAACTTATTTAACAACCTTAATAACTAGAAAACCCCATGTCAAGGAGTTAGAAAAAGATTATCAATTAAACCCAAATAAAGTAGAAGTAAGGAAATAATAATGATAATTTTAGTACAAAATCAGGGTAGATTTTTGAGTAGAAATTAAAAAGCTGATTCTAAAAAAAAAATAGCTAATTCTAGAATTTATATGAAATTATGCAAAGGACCAAGAGAAACCATGGCATTCTTTAAAAATCATGTGAGAGTATTTTCTTTGCCAGATATCTAGACTTATGAAAAAGTCTGGATATTAAGAGAATGTAATACTGTCTTATTCGTATGACAAATGGGGCACCTGGGTGGCTCAGTCAGTTAAGTGTCCAACTTGTGATTTCAGCTCAGGTCATGATCTCATGGGTCTCGGGATCAAGCCCCACGTTGGGCTCCATGCTCAATGGGGAGTCTGCTTGAGATTCTCTCCCTCTCTCCCTTTGCCCTGCCCTAACTCGCATGCTCTCTCTCTCTCAAACAAGTAAATAAATCTTAAAAAAAAAAAAAAAAGAAGATAAATGGACCAGGGAAGCAAGATAGTCCAAAAACATAACCAGGCATGTGTAGCCACTGATTTATAACGTAGGTGGCATATTGCAAAAGCAATGAAGAAAGAAGAATTGCTGCCAGATCAATTAGGTATCAATTGGATAGAGAAAAAAGTGAAAATTTGACCCTATCTCACATCATAGACACAATTTAATTCCATGTGATTTGGGAATCTAAATCTGAAAGGCAAAAAATAATGCTTCTGAAAGATAATATTAAAAATATTTTCAGGTAGGGAACTATTTCTTACATAGGATACAAAAATTCTAAGCATAAAATTTTTTCTTTCTTTAAAATACAGTAATTTTCAACATGTGCAAAAGTAGAGAGGCCGGCATATTAGCCCCCCACATGTAGGTGCTTCAACAATTATTCACACATAACCGATTTTGTTTCATCTGTACCCAGCTCTACCACCAACCCCCCAGAGGGCTCTTTTGAAGCAGATCTCAGGCATCGTACCCTTTCATCCATAAATACTTCAATAAGTTTTTCTAAGAGATGAAGGATCTTTTAAAAACATAGCTATAATACCATTATCACACCTAAAAATTAAAATGCTTCCTTAGTATACTCAAATACCCAAGCGGTGTTCAAATTTTCTTAATTGTCTCTTCATTTTGTTCACAGTTAGTCAAAATTCGTTTCCAGCATTTGTTGTTGTATCTTTAAGTCATGTTCACTTTATCCTTTCTTTTTTTTTTTTTTGCGTTTTCAACTCCTGAAAACCAAATGCTGGAAGGTTTTCTCTTCATCAGGTGATCAAGGCACCAGTTACCCAGTGACCCCTCCCTTTGGGCGGCCAGACCATCATTTCTATGACTCCTCAGGTCTGCATCCTGAGGTGATTGTGGGGGGGAGGGGAGGAGAAGAACAACCAGGCAAGGGGTCCAGGTAGCTGGTCTGCACAGGGGAGGGTGCTCCCTGGCCCTCCTGGAGGGCCTTTAAGTCTCCTAATCTGTAGATCTTCCTCCCCCTTGCCTTTGTACATTATTTCTGAAAGTAACTGGGTTCTTTGTCCTGCAGAGCGCCCTGTGTTCTGAATTTTGCAAATAGTTTAGTTTAGTTTGTTTAGTGTAGTTTAGTATGTTTAGTATAGTTTAGTATGTTCCTTTGTACCTGCACTTCTGTACGTTAGCAGTTAGACACTTGATCAGATTCAGTTTCAGTATTTTGTAAAGAATGTTGATGTTGTGTTCTTACTAGCAGAAGGAATATGATATATGCTCGTCTCTATTCTTTGTGATCTTAATATTGATCACTGAGTTCAGTTGTTAGCCCAATACATTCATTTTAAAATTCCTCATCATCTTTGAACATAATGGATTTAACAGCCTAGATCCATTGGATAATTTACCTAGATCCTTTACTTCATTAAACGTTGCAAAATGGGGATATTTAAATCTCCCTTGTTCATATGTTCAATGAATTCTCTAAAGAACACTCTTTTATCAACTGCTTAACCTGAGTATAGTTCTTATAGGAAAGGCAGGATTAATCCTTGTTTCTATCCTTTTCTGTACCAGTTCTCAGAATAATAAATTGCTTCTCTAATAGTCCCCAATATCGGCTAATGAGATTTAAGTATTTTTAATTTATGGATTTTCAAGATCCTTGAGGTGTTTCAGTATATCACATTTATTCATATTTTGTGTCCAAATTATCCCATTTTTTGCCCAGAGGGACACCTTCAAATTGATACCTGAGTCCTTTTGACATGATTCAGTAGTCTTTGGTAAGTAGGTGACTTGCTTTCTTCTGGGACTTTAGAGGTACTACCAGGTTCTTACTGTTTATTTCCCCATATATATAATCAGCTTTTTTTCCTATGCCAGAGTTGATCATTTTGATTATTTCAGTCATTGTTTCTACACCCTTTCAGTGGGTAGAACTAATAGCTGTGATTTTTTTTTGAAAAGGAAATAAAGTTCCAGTTAACATCTAGGAGTACAAGGTTTTCTGACTTTGACTTTATTATGTATTTTTTCCTCTTACCTAAAAGCCTTGGTTCCTAATAACATTAACATTATTATATTTTATTTTATTATTTTTTTAATTTTTTATTTGAGTAGAGTTGACACCCAGTGTTACATGAGTTGCAGGTGTACAACATAGTAATTCAACTTCTGTGTACATTATGCTTTGCTCACCATAAGCAGGGCTGCCACCTGTCACCATCCAACACTATTACAATATTATTGATGATATTCCCTATGCTGTGCCTTTTATTGCCATGACTGATTCTTTCAGTAACTGGAAGCCTATATCTCTCACTGCCCTTCACTCATTTTGCCCATTCTCCCCCCCTTTCCTCTGGCACCCATCAGTTTGTTCTCTATATTTTTTATGGTTCTGATTCTGCTTTTTTGTTTGTTTATTCATTTGTTTTTTAGATTACAAAAATGAATGAAATCATATGGTATTTTTCTTTCTCAGTCTGACTTACTTCACTTAGCATAATACCCTCTAGGTCCATCCATGTTGTTGCAAATGGCACAGTCTCATCCTTTTTATGGCTGCATAATATTCCATTGCCACATCTTTATCCATTCATCTATCAATAGATATTTAGGTCGCTTCGATGTCTTGTAATTGTAAATAGTCCTGCAGTAAACATAGGGGTGCATTTATCTTTTCCAGTTGGTGTTTTCATTTTCTTTGGGTGAATACCCAGTAGTTGAATTATTGGAGCATTGTTTTAAGTTTTTTGCTTTCTCCTGTTACTACTAACACATACACGTGCATGCACACACAACGTTTTCAGAAAAAAAAAACAGTTCTACATATTAGTTCTATGTATTATTAATAATACATTATTAAAATAGTTTAATGTTCTTTGAGTTCTTTTTATCTTTAGGATACATCCCCACTGAAGATCTGCAGTCAAATCACTGTTTTAAAATCACTTGAAATAATTTCTTTCTCTGTGGTTACGCAGTTATTTTTATCTTACTTGTATAATTTGTTTAGTTGTTTTATAATTACCAAACATGAATCCAAAGATAAATTTACAACATAAGGTCTAGCTTTCCTCCCTGACCCCTCACTTTATTTTGTTACTCTAATCTTTTTTTATTAGTTTGTGTTTTATCCTGCCATTTGTTAAAAAATAAACGTGCACACACACACACGCATGCACATACACGCACATGTTCCTTTTCTCAACTTAGCAATAGTAGTATATTTCGTAGTATATAGAAATATGTCACAGCTTCTTGTATTCGAGTAGTATTCCACTGTGTGGCTGCACCATGACTCCTTCTACCAATTCATACTGATGTCTTTATGTTGTTTCCAGTGTTCTATTATAGCAGAGAGCGCTGCTGTGTGTAGCTAGGTGTGTACATCTTTTTCACTTTTGCGCATATAGTGGTATTGTTGGGTTAGAGGGTAAATGCATAGATAACTTCCTAGATAATGCTAAGTTATCAAATAAAATATTTTGATTAAAGTTAAGTGCTTTAGCAAAAGACGTCGTTAAGAGAATGAGAAGGCAAATCACAGAGCAGAAGTTATTTGCAACCACCTCAATGACAGAGGGCTCTTACCCAGAATGTGTATATAAATCTTAAAAATCTTCAAGGAAAAGAAAGACAACCTAACCAATAGAAAAATGGGTTCAATCTCGTTAAGATTATGAATACAAACCGAAATAAACACTTGTAATGCTAACATGGGAAAGACTGCTAAAACCAGGTGTTGGAGAGAATAGGAAGCAATTGGAAAATCGGCGGGATTATGGATTGGTACAGCCTGGAAAAGAGTTTTCTAGTACTATTATGGTTTTGTTCTTTAAAAATATGTCTTTTTGTCATTTCAACAGAAACTGTGGAGAGAGGAGGTAGATATAAGTGCTTACGTTGCTACTTTGAACGGAAACACTCCTTTTAGTTCTTGGTTCTTGTTATTTGCTCAGAATTAGACTGTTTAACTCTTGTTATTTAGGTGTGTTTTCTGATTGTCAGTTCCCCTCAGATAGGAAGATGCTATGTCTTCTGTCCTTGAGTTTAGCTTAATTTCTGTTATTTCCCCCCACAACCTCCTGATTAGATCTCTTCCTCTCTTCCTGGGCGCCATATGCTCTACACCCCTTGTGGGGGCCAATACCTTGAGTAATGCCCTAGTTGGACACTCAATGAATGTTTGAGTAATTTGAATTGAATATGGTCTTTCTTTATTTCCTTTATGTATTTTCATCAAAGCTATTTCCTTAAAAATGGATCACATTATTTCTCCCCTGGATTGTCATTTGATACAAGTACTTGGTCACTGCAGAAATACTAGCCTCTTGCTCAACCTTGGCCTCCCAACCCTCGATAGCTACATCTCTTCCAATTCCCAGCGACGGCTCAGAGAGTAACTTGTGGCTCACAGATCCCTCCTATAATAATAATTTTGTGGAGGCAGTGAAGTGGTAGGGAAGATATAGGTTAAGAGTAGGGGTAATATATAGCTACAGATCTTTCACTCAAATCGCAAATTCTCAGAGGGCATGGTAAAACCCGGCTCAACTCAGGTTTGATTCAGTATCCAGGATGTTTGACCCTCGATGTTGGCATGGTAGTAAAAGCCTCTGTGCAGGGATGAATGTCCTCATCAAGGGGATGGCTACAGCCTCATTCTGGTTGGCCTCTGGTATGGACGACAGGCTGCGGGAAAGGATCTGACAATCGCTAAACAGCAACCTCGAACTCAGGCCAAATAGTCTGGGGTTCAGGGGACAAATAGGGCATGGAAATGCAAAACAGGAACCACAGCAAGCGTCTTTTCCCAAGAGTGGGCAAACCCAGCAGAAGGCTACAGTCGGTGACAGCCAGGGGTTGTCCAGGGCTCACACAGACTCTACTCACTGGGGTAGATGGGTCTCTGAGTGCACCTGGAAGCCTGGGGAGGACTGACTCCACCTCGGCTGGGGTTTATCCTGCAGAGCGAGTCTGGGCAAGGGGGGGATTAGCCTGTCATCTTTGTTCCCACCAGTGGTTCCTCTGTTGTTTTTCGATGTCGCTCCCATCTTTAAGACCTGTTGCTCTTTGCCACTGGGCTTCTTTATTTGCCAACCAGGAAGGTTCTCATTCCCAAGGAGGGGTGGCAGGTGAAATGAGCACATCTGAGCTCCTGCTTCCCAGCCTCTGATCCCGTGACAGGAGCCCCCATGCAGCAGAATCTTAAATCAGGCAGGCCCCAGGGATTGCTGCTGGGGGCACTAGCACTTTCTCTGCTTTGGGACTTTACAGACGAAAGTTTGGCAGATAGTGACACTACTGGGTGCTGACAGACCCTGGTGTTCGTCTCGCCAACTCCTCCTGCCACAGCCAGGAGGCAAAAGAGCCTCAACCAGCGCGCCGCCCCAGCTGCAGCCATCTGCCAGAAGATCAGCTGCATCACCGAGAACGGTGCTGGAGGAGGAGAGACCAGAGGACCACACCTGAAATGAGTCAGCTGCTTCAGCGTCAACCCCAGAACCCAGCAGAGCTCCCAAGTGGTTTCTTGTTTTCCTTTGCTCAAGGGGCTCTGCACCCCTCCCCACCTGCTGCTCAGCTCTTTGCCGGTGAACTTCCTGAGGGTGAGCAGTGTGCCCCCCTCCTCCTCTCCTTTTTTGGGACTGCTTTACAGAGTTTGCGCAGCATTAGGGCCTGCCTTCCAAGCAGAGATTAGGTTGCTGTTTGACCCTCTAGTCCCCTGATCTTTAGTCTGGTCAATTAAAATCCGTTCTCTTCTGTCCCGGATCCCTTTCAATCCCAATTAATGCTGCTCATGTTTAGGCCTCCCAGAGAGGAGGGTTACCAGGATTTGGCTATTCATATGCAGGTCAAGGAAGTCTGTAAAAAAATTCTAGGATGTCAGCTGAGTCAACCTTTCTAGACCTCAGTGTTTCCATTTCTGGAGTGGGACGTAGAATGAATAAATTCTAACATTTATTGAGTACTTAAATACGTCAGGCATTAATCGAAGCACTTTATATTAAGTTATTTAATCCTTATGACAGCTTTGAGAAGTAGGCATTAATATTATTATTATTATTATCCCTATTTTACAGATGAAGAAACTAAGGTAAGGGAATTTAAGTAACTCTTCCATGCAGCTAGGGGTGGTAGAGCTAAGGTTCAGGTTTAGACAGCTGGACTCCGGATCTTGTGATTCTACCTACCATTTTATGCTGCCTCTTTAGACTCCTTTCCAGTTTCAAAATTCTCCAATCTAGCTTTTCTCTTTTCTCTTCTTCCTTTCTTTCCATTTTCTTATCATGGAGGACACAGTTGTTAGACTTTAGGACTTAATTCATAATTACGAATTTCTCCTCCTGGTGGGAACGTAGCGAGTCGTGTCTGGATTGTTAGAACTCTTTGCTGATGGGCGCCTGGGTGGCTCAGTTGGTTAAGCGACTGCCTTCGGCTCAGGTCATGATCCTGGAGTCCCGGGATCGAGTCCCGCATCGGGCTCTCTGCTCGGCAGGGAGCCTGCTTCTCCCTCTCCCACTCCCCCTGCTTGTGTCCCCTCTCTCGCTGTGTCTCTCTCTGTCAAATAAATAAATAAAATCTTTAAAAAAAAAA
>NC_138379.1:89504372-89536060 GCF_054177405.1 Leptonychotes weddellii | reverse complement strand
CCTGGGTGGCTCAGTCAGTTAAGCGACTGCCTTCGGCTCAGGTCATGATCCTGGAGTCCCGGGATCGAGTCCCGCATCGGGCTCCCTGCTCGGCAGGGAGTCTGCTTCTCCCTCTGGCCCTCCCCCCTCTCATGTGCTCTCTCTCATTCTCTCTCTCAAATGGGTAAATAAAATCTTTAAAAAAAAAAAAAGAAATAACTGCTACTGGGGCGCCTGGGTGGCTCAGTTGGTTGGGCGACTGCCTTCGGCTCAGGTCATGATCCCGGAGTCCCTGGATCGGGTCCTGCATCGGGCTCCCTGCTAGGCAGGGAGTCTGCTTCTCCCTCTGACCCTCCCCCCTCTCATGCTCTCTGTCTCTCATTCTCTCTCTCTCAAATAAATAAATAAAATCTTTAAAAAAAAAAAAAAAGGACTCTTTGCTGACTTCTGGCCTTTTCCTGCCTCTCCAATTCCAGGAACTGTCCACCAGGTATACCCTTGCCATTCCTCCTCAACCTCCAGGAGTATCCACTGGCTTTTCGGATCAAGTGTCAACTTCTTGCTACCTTCAAAGCCTTCCAACTCTATGAATTTGTGTTCCCTGTGTTATTGCTTCCTAGCACATTCCTCATTATAATAAAATTGCGTTCTTGTTTTCCTATCTTCCCACTCTATTTTGTCTTGAACATTCTCTGTTTTCGTAAGGAAACTACTGTTTTACCTTTGTTTGGTTCTCAGTTTATAATGTGCTTTGACATTGATCTCCCCATGGGCTCCCCAAGACAATCTCATGAGGCATCTCCCTGGATTGTTACAACCAGACATTGATTTATCTACCTGTAGACTTGTCCATGCAATTTCTTCCTCCTCACTGCCGTCAGAGGAATCTTTGAGAAAGAACAAATGTGTCCATATCACTCCCTTGCTTAAAACCTTCCAGTGGATAATAATGTTCATAGAATCTTCCTGTTCTCCACCTCTAGCCTTACCTCCCACCCCTCCTACACCAGCCCTCTTCTCACCACATGACTCAACAGTATTACCTAAGCCAGTCCCCAGAACCCATCACAATGTTTTACCCCTCTGAGCTTCATTCATTCCCTCCCTGGGGTGTCACCTGCCCTGCCCTTTGGTTTCCTGTCTCGTTCCTATTGTCCTTTACAATTCTGGGACCTGTTCCTGCATAGTTTCTTGTCTACCTCTCTGCTCTGAGATCATGCTCCTTTAGTGTGCCCATCCACATCCTAACACTTAACCAGTTTGCATTAAAATGGTCTGTAATGTGCCTTCTGTCCAGACTAGAATTTTCCTGCCCTGCATAAAGTATATCAAATATCCCTTTGAAACTTTTCAGTCCCCAGGTCTTAGCATTCCTGAATTCTGCTAAATAAAGTATGTCAACCTGAACTGAACCGCATCCCCATTTCATTGATCAGTAAACTGAGTCTGAGAAAGGTTAAATCAACTTCTGCAGGTCTCATGGCTAGAAAGGGGTAGAGCTGGGGCTAGATTTCAGGACTGTGAGTATTTTAGGACTCTTGCCCAAGTTGTCCTAAATATGTAAATAATCACCCTCCTGTTTTATGTGACAAGCCTCAAGATCTATCTTCTCCCTCAACTCAGGCTTATAATGACCTCATTTACCTGACTGCCTATTTTATATCATGTTTGCTGTACTTGTCTCTAATCTTTAGATCAGGTACTGCTCCTTCTTTTCCCTCTGCCCCATTGCCTAATGAAGTGCACCCAGTGGGTCCTGATCAGTGCTTGCCTTCTGACTGAAACACATCACAACAAACCTCAGTGCACATGCACAGCACACTTGCTCAGTTCGTGGAAATAGATATTAAGCCCCACTCTGTGCCTGGGGCTGGGTCTACTCCGGCTCTCCCTAATTTCTTCCAGTGTAAGCATGCTGTCAGCATCCCACTGCACCCTCCGTTTCTCCAAGACATCTCCACTTGGCTGAACAGTTCTGGCATCTGACAGAGCCTTAGCAGGGTTTTCTTCCTACTGTATGGTGGAAAGCACAAAAGCCTTGGAGTCAAAAGATCTGGGGTTGTGTCAGAGCCCGTGGGCCCCCATTCTCCCATCCAGATGTTGGGAGTTAACATAGCACATGCTCTATTTAAGTTCCAGAGTTATTGTAGGGTGAAATGAGATATTGCCTGTGAAATGTATTGTGTAAATTTCAGATACACACATGTATATATAATGCACTTGATCCTTATGATTTGGGGATTCTGTGTGTGCAAATTTGCCTAAAACTTATTTGTAACCTCAACATCAGTACTCATAGTAATTGCATGGTGATCTGTGGGCACGCACAGGGCTGTGAAAAATCTGAGTCATTCAACATGCATGTTCCCAGCTGAGGTGGAACAAGGCGATGCCCTGCCTCCTTGTTTCAGCTCTCTTACTGTAAACACGTGTTTTTCTCACAGTCTGTTTAAGTGCCACGTCTTTTGCATTTTTATGCATTTTGCTAGTGATTTCACAGTTTAAAATGGCCCCCAAGCCTTGTGCTGAAACGCTCTCTTGTGTTCCCAAGTGCAAGAAGGCTGTGATTTGTTGTACGGGAAAAATACATGTGTGAGATAAGCTTCATTCAGGCATGGGTTGTAGAACTGTTGGCTGTAAGTTTGATGTTAACATGCCACCAATATAGAATTCAACTAGATGCCTTTAAATGGAAACACTCGTAAAACAAAGTTATGTCTTTTTTGGTTGATGGAAATGTTATGACCAGAGGCTCTGTGTTTATAGGAGCAAAGGTTTAGTATTTGCTAGTTTGGTGTTCACAATAACTTTATAGAACATAACTACTAATGAATAATGAGAATTGAGTATAAGATTTTAAGAGAATCTTCTCATTTCAGGCCATGCTCTTCTGTCTCTGATCACTCCCAGTTCTTAGCCCAGGGGTTCACAAACAGTTTTTGCTCCTTAAAAATCTTGGAGGATCCTGTTAAAATCCAAATTACAACCACAACCCCAGAGATGAAGATTGAGGAGCTTTAAATGCAGGTAATGGTCCAGGAGCACATGTGGAGAGGCCCTGACCCAGACAAAGGCTCTTGGGGTGGTGCGGTGGGGTGGGGCTGCTAGGATATGGACAGCCATGAAGTCATCACCTTAGGATCACTCAGTCTTCTGAAGACTTTCTATCAAATCGGTTGCTCTGGGAGTCTTTCCCCCTGGCCTGACCCATATTCCTGTAGGTGGCCTTTGTATCTCTCACTGAAGCTGCTAGAACCGGGGATGAAAAGAAGGCCTAGGAGAAAGAATGGAAAAGCCACACTTGGTCACTCATGCCGTTGATATTTTGGAGGATCCCAGGCACATCCTTCTCTTCAACTTTTCACCAAATGGTCTTCTGAGACATGGATGAGGAGAAGCCAACTTGTATCCCCCTCTGGCCTGCAGACATCAGACGCATCAGCAGCATGGGCCACTGCAGTCACATTAATGCTTCATGCCAGATAAGAGGTAACGCTGGCCAGTACTTAATCCATTGCGTTTTGTCAAGGGAATGCCAGTGTTTCCTACAAATATTCACTTTTCTAATTAATCTCTGCTCCCAAACATGATAAGAATATATACATACATATGACAAGGACTTCATGTGGTGTCCAGTGGACAAACGAAATACTTTCTTAGAACTCTGGAACCTAGAGAGCTGGTGGGCCTCATTCTCAGAGAAGGGCACAAGGACACAAGGAAAGTCTAGTTGAAAAAGGTGGGTGCAGGGCGCCTGGGTGGCTCAGTTGGTTAAGCATCTGACTTTGGCTCAGGTTGTGATATCGGGGTTCTAGGATCAAGCCCCATGTCGGGCTCTGTGCTCAGAGGGGAGTCTGTTTGTCCTTCTGCCCCTCCCCCTGCTCCTGTTCCTCTCTCTTTCTCTGAAATAAATAAAATCTTAAAAAAAAAAAAAAGAAAAGAAAGAAAAGGTGGTTGCAGTGGAAGAAGTTGCACTGTGGGCATCAACCTGCCTGGATTCAGATTCTTGCTTTGCTATTTTCTAGCAGTGTGAGCTTAGAAAAAATACCCAATCTCACAGATCTTTCCCTTTTAGAAAAATGGAGTCAGTGGCTTTTTGTAAGGGTTAGAAAAGACACTGTGAAGGTTCCCAGCTCAGTGCACCTTAGAATGTGAAAAGAGCTCCGTAGATGGTAGTTTCTTCTCCTTCCCTCTTCCTGCCTTCTTGTAGACAACAGGAGGTCTTCTCATTTCTTACCCATACGCGTGGTATGGCTAAGTTCCAAATGCTAGATGAAGTGCTTCCTCCCCCCACTTCTCCCCTTCCCCTTCCTTTGAAAACTTCTTCCATTTCTTTAGAGCCTTTTGTGGAGATGACCTTACTGATGAGCCAGTTCAATGCTGATGCGATCATAGTTAGGAGGGAGTTAATGCATCCCCCTTCCCTGTGACATAGTTCCGTTTTATCAGAGATTTTCTAGAAATGAAAACAGGGAATTTCAGAGTGACTTAATTTGAGAGTGGGGGCTTCTCTCAAGTCAGGAAATATTTAGCAGATGTGAGGGGGCTGGCCTTGACTGACCTCATGCGTCTGATCTTTACTACTGGAGGACGATTCAAAGTTAAAGAGAGAATACTGGTTCATTGTTTTCGTATGACACCTAGTGCTCCATGCAGTACGTGGATCACTACACCAAAAACTAATGATGTATTGTATGGTGACTAATATAACATAACAAAATCAAATTTAAAAAAAAAGAGAATACTGGGATCCTGGATTTTGAAACAAGACAGCCCTATACGGAAATCTTGACTTTACCACTTTACTGTGTCACCTTAGGCAAAGAACAACCTTTCTGAGACTCGGATTCCTTATCTGTAAAATAAGGATAACATGACTTGTCTGTTAATGAGGATAGGCAGTATTTTATGTACCTGTCTGGCTCATAGTCCAGGATCAACAAATGGCAACTTCTATTTCAGATCAGTGAAAGGTGGAGCTGGAGATGGCTAACAGCTAGTAGGCTTAGTGAATATGAAAGATGTCAATAGTTTTCAACTAGTTTTACTAGTAATTTCACAACTAGTGATAATTTCGTGTCATGTTAATTTCGGGATGAATCCTAAATAATTTTTCTTTACTAACAAAGAACATTTGGGATCATCTTTTGAATATTGCTTTTATTTACTTGTCTTCTAATATGTTTTCCTAAGTGGGAGAGAATGGTGGGGATTAATAGCCAGTTACCAGGAAAGTATGTATATGAAAGTATATCTTGCATGTCAGCATCCTTCATTGTGTATATTAAGGTATTAAAAAAGGTTGAAAGTCACTGAGGTAAGTCATAGAGCCAAAGGAAGAAGCTCGTCAGGTGGATACTGACAGTACCTTTTGGGTTTGTGTTTCTCTTTGCTTGTAGGTAGTCATTTGAGTGCTCACAGTTGACTATATGACCCATGCTCTCTGTCTCTTTCTCCACACTCCTGTTTTGATTGGTGTGAAACCATTGCTCAGAACTTTCTCTGGGTCCAGACTGGTTACAACTTCGGTGGTTTGGATAATGGTCTGCAGCTCTCTAATGGCCAAGTGCCTAAGACCCCTGGCTTTACTCAACTGGACTTTCACATCATCCCTCTGATGTGTGAGCTTGAGAGTCACCATTAGCGAGGGTTCCTTCTTAGAAATAGGACTTATTTGTCTCATGGAACAAGTAACAACGCATCCTTTCCCAAGATTCAAGTACTCACTGAGCTTGTGTTGAAAACAAAGAGAAGTCGATTGGCCATCGTGAATGATCCACCTTCTCTAGGCTGAGTTGGGTATAACTTCTATAAGAATCTAATGAGTTGCATTTGCAACTTTATTTCTTCCTCTCTTCTGATTTTTCTTTATAGCTCTGACAAAGGCACACAGCAGCCACCAAGCAGGTGCTTCTTCAGTGTTTAAACAAGTGACCAGGGAAGGTTATGTTCTTTTAATCTAATTCCAGTGAGATTAAGCACAGGAAGACTTGTTTAAGAAAAATTGAGGAAACTGTTGAAAAGCGTTTCTGATTACACTAAACAAAACAAAACAAAGTAATAAACAAGGGGAAAAAAGGTTATTGAGCTCTGATTGCTCCAGAAATGACAAGTGACAGTGATGGGTGATTAGGTAATAGGGAAGGAAGGCAAGAATGGTTATGGAGCAAGCACTACAGGCTGGTGGGATGCCAGGCATCTGCACATATTTTTTTCTCTATATTTTCCAGATGTGAAAACCAAGGCACAGAGAGCCTAAGTGATTTGCCCCAATTCACACAAGTAATAAATAGAAGATCCAGAATTTGAAACTAGATTTAACTTGTTTCCCTTAACCTACCCACTTAATTCTGAGGAATGAGAGGATGTGACATCAGAAACCCTTTACTTGTGAAGGATACTAATAGGCTGGGTTGCCCCAATCTAATAAAAAAAATTACATGCCTCTAACTTGAAATTAGAGTGGTGAAATAATATGCAGTGTTAGGCAACTGATGTATTTGATTGCATCAATACTAAAGATTTCTCTTCCAGGAAGGGTTAGACAGAGTTAGCTAACATGACAGACTGGGAAGAAATGTTTTGATATCTCGAATCAAAAAGCAATTCATATCTCATATATAAGGAACTTTTCCATTCAATAAGAAAAACAGGACCCACAGTAGTGAATGGACAAAAACCAAACCAAACCAACCAAACAGAAAAAACACCCTGAATTTTTTTAAATAGATGATATGGTTGCAACTCACTAATAATCAGAAATGTGTAAATTAAAACAATCACTTTTTTCGTTTTTACTAACCCTAGGTATAAATTGAATACCACTGAGTGTTAGCAAAGATGTGGGGAAGCAGGACCCTTATTCAACTGGCAGATCTATGGACTGATGCAAGCACTGTGTGAAGCCATCTGGTCACATAGGCCTCTGCCCCATGACCCAGCAATCCCGTTCCTGGGGATGTATCCCAGAAATAGCCTCATGTAGGCCCACATGAGGATACGGCTGACTTGTGGTAGTGAGGTCTTCAAGCAGCTCTGTGGTGGATGCTGTCTCTGGACTATACTGTAGCAGTTAGGAGCATGCAGCACATACCCCAAGATGGATAAACCTTAAAAATGAGATGTAAAGTGAAAAAGGTAAAGAGAATGAGGTCTTTTATGCAATACTATTCAGGTAAATTAAAGATATTAGATATTATTTAGGTATTTTGATGAGAAAATTTTTTTAAGGTTTTTTTTTTAAAGATTTTATTTATTTGACAGAGAGAGACACAGTGAGAGAGGCAACACAAGCAGGGGGAGTGGGAGAGGGAGAAGCAGGCTTCCCGCCAAGCAGGGAGCCCGATGTGGGGCTCGAGATGCGGGGCTCGATCCCAGGACCCTGGGATCATGACCTGAGCCAAAGGCGGACACTTAACGACTGAGCCACCCAGGTGCCCTGAGAAAATGTGGTTTTTTGGCTTTATTGAGGTATAATTGAGAAAGCTGCAAAATATCCACAGTGTATAATGTGATAACTTGATATATGTATACATTGTAAAAGGTTGCTCTCCATCTAGTTAATTAACACATCCATCATCTCACATATTTTTTCATAGTTTATTTTTTTATTTAAATTTGGTTAATTAGCATATAATGTATTGGTTTCAGAGGTACCATTCATCATCTCACATATTTATATTTTTTTGTGTGAGATCATTTAAATTCTATCTTAGCAAATGTTAATTAGACGATACAGTGCTATCAGCAATAGCCACCATGTTATACATTAGATCCTCAAACCTTGTTCATGTTATAGCTGAAAGTTTCAATCCTCTTGCCAGCCTCTCTATTTCCTTTAACTCTCAGTTCAGTTTTCTACTCCCTGTTTCTATGAATTCAAATGGAAACACTTTTCTACTCTCTGTTTCTATGAGTTTGACTTTTTTTTTTTTTTTTAAGATTCCAAATATAAGTGATACTATGCAATATTGGTCTTTCTCTGTCTGGCTTATTTAGCAATGCTTTTCAGATTAATCCATATTGCTGCAAATGGCAGGGATTCCTTCTTTTTAAAGGCTGAATGGTATTACGTGTATGTGACATTTTCTTGATCTACTTATCCATTGATGGACATTTAGAGTGTTTCCATATCTTGGCTATGGTGGATAATGCTGCAACATGGGAGTAATGATTATTTTTTAAGATAATAGTTTCATTTCCTTTGGTTGTATACCCAGAAGTGGGATGCTTGGATCACATGGTAGTTATATATTTAATTTTTTAAGGAATGTCCCTACTATTTCCCATAGGAACTATACCAGTTTACATTCCCACAGATTGGGTACAAAGGGTTCCCTTTTCTCCACATTCTTGTCAGAATTTGTTCTCTTGTATTTTTGATACTAGCCATTCTAACAGGTATGAGGTGATATCTCATTGTGGTTTTGATTTGCATTTCCCTCATGATTAGTGGTGTTGAGCACCATTTCATATAATTGTTGGCCATTTGTGTGTCTTTTTTTTGAAAAATGTCTATTTGGATACTTGCCCATTTTAAATTGTGTTACTTATTTTATTGCTATTGATTTGTATTGAGTTCCTTACATATTTTGGATATTAACCACTTATGGATAATTACAAATATTTACTCCCATTCAATGAGTTGCCTTTTCATTTTGTTATTGGTTTCCTTTGCTGAGCAGAAGCTTTTTAGTTTAATGTAGTACCAACTCATTTATTTTTGTTTCTGTTGCTTTTTCTTTTGGTGTCAAATCCAGAAAAATCATTGTCAAGACCAAAGTCAGGAGCTTACACACTGTGTTTTCTTCTAGGAGTTTTACAGTTCTAACATTTAGGTCTTTAATCCATTTTAAGGTGATTTTTGTGTATGATTTAAGATGGGGTCCATTTTCATTCTTTTGCATGTAGCTATCCAGTTTCCCAACAGTGTTTATTGAAGAGACTCTACTTTCCCCATGGTATGTTCTTAGCTTTGTAGAAAATTAATTGACCATTATAAATGGGTTTATATCTGGGTTCTCTATTCTATTCAGTTGATCTGTGTCTTTTTTTTTTTTTTTTTAAGATTTTATTTATTTGACAAAGAGAGACACAGTGAGAGCAGGAACCCAAGCGGGGGGGTGGGAGAGGGAGAAGCAGGCCTCCCTCATGACTTGAGCCCAAAGCAGACGCTTAACAACTGAGCCACGCAGGCGCCCCATTGTGTCTGTTTTTTATACTGTTTTGATTTATTATAGCTTTGTAATATAGTTTGAAATCAGGAAGTGTGATGACTCCAGCTTCATTCTTATTTCTCAAGATTGCTTTGGTTATTTGGGAGTCTTTGTGCTTCTGTAGAAATTTTAGATTGTTTTTTCTATTTATGTGAAAAGTGCCATTGAAATTTTGATAGGGATTATACTGCATCTTTAGATTATTTTGGGTAGTATGAACATTTTAACAATATTCTTCCAGTTAATGAGCACAGAATATATTTCCATTTATGTGTGTCTTCAGTTCCTTTCATTAATATCTTCTAGTTTTCAGTGTATAGATATTTCATCTCCTCCTTGATTAAATATATTCCTAAGTAGTTTTTTCTTTTTTGATGCTATTGTGTAGTCCCTCCTTGTATTTAACTTTTGATTATTTATAATATATCTTGGTAAAGGTCTCTTTAGAGTCATCTTATTTGGAACTCTCTGGGCTTCCTGATCTTTGTGTCTGTTTCTTTTCTCCAGGTTATGGAAGCCATTATTTATTTGAATAAGCCCTCTGCCCCTTTCTCTCTCTCTTCTCCTTCTGGGGCCCCTGTAATGCATATATTGATCATTTAAAAAAATTAATTAATGATTTTATTATTAACATATATTGATCATTTTTATGGTGTTCCATAAGTCTATTAAGCTATCTTCACTCTTTTTCCTTTATGTTTCTTTTGGATGAATTCCACTGCCCTGTCTTTAGTTACTGATCCTTTCTTCCAAATGATCTAGTCTGCTGTTTAACCCCTATATTGATTTTTTTTAGTTCATTTATTGTACTTTTTTTTAAAAAAAGATTTTATTTATTTGAGAGAGAGAGAGTGTGAGTGGGAGGGGCAGGGGAGAGGGAGAAAGAATCTGAAACAGACTCCACACTGAGTGCAGAGCCCAATGTGGGGCTCAATCCCACAACCATGAGATCATGACCTGAGCTGAAACCAAGAGTCAGATGCTTAACTGACTGAGCCACCCAGGCACCCCTCATTTATTGTATTCTTTAGCTCTGTGATTTCTACAAGGTAGTTTTTAATATTTTCTATCTCTTTATTGAAATTCTTACTTTGTTCATACATTGTTCTCCTGACCTCGATGAGCATCTTTATGACCATTATTTTTAACTTTTTATCAGGTAAACCACTTATCTCCATTTCATTGAAATCTGTTTCTGGAGTTTTATCTTGTTCTTTCACTTGGATTATTTTTCTCTTTTTCTTCATTTTCCTTGGCTCTGTGTTGGTTTTGTGTAATAGCTAAAATAGACACCCTTCCCAGTCTTGACAGAGTGGCCTCTTGTAGGAGTTGAACCTCATCAGCTGGCTTGAGCTCCTGGTTATCTCTCAAACCTTTGTGATTGTCCCAGCAGCCTTCTTTTTTCTCTGTGACTCCCAGTGGTTGAGGGTGTGCCAAGACCTAGGGATCCATTTGTTGGGCAGTAGTGCAAAAACTGTGGTGTAGACATGTGTTTAAGCTCCTTCCAGGGAGATACTGTTGACTTAGAGTAGGCAAGAGAGAGAGAATAGCAGATATGCTGGTTTCCCTGACCCTAGATGTGTGCTAATAAATTAGAAGCCTGACCCTCAGGTAACAAAGTATGTAGATAAACCCCTTTCAGAGAAAGACTGGGAGATAGGCATTTTTTTTTTTTTCCTGTTTTCTCTGCATTGGGACCCTGGGTATCAGAATAGCTGTGGCAAGTCCTCACATGCCCATTAACAGCTGCTTTTTTGTTTGCTATAGTTTGGTGGTCTCATGAATGCAAACCTCATTGGCTTTCAGAGTTAGGTGTTTTGGGGGCCATTCCTTGGGTGGGAGTCTTAAAAGCCAGAGTGCTAAATGTGGGATTCAAACCCTTTACTCCTCAGGGAGAAGCTGGGCATTTGGAGTTCCTTCCAAATTGTGTGATGCTATCCTGTGGTGGGGTATGTGATGTGGTTCAGCCTGTCCTATATGTTTAAGTGCGGGCATTTTCTCATTCACATGATGTCTAGGAGTTCAGCTAATTTCTGGATTTCTTTCAGAGGTAATTGCTTTGTATATAGCTGTGTGTTTGATGTATTTATGGGAAGAGGGGAGTTCGGGAGGCCATGTCACAATCTTGGTTGACACCCTCTCGAAAAACTTTTTAAGGAAGCAAATAGATGTGGCTTTAACTTCTAGCAGATCCAATTTTTGAGGTTTAAACTCCTGAAAATGGGATGCCTGGGTGCTTCAGTTGGTTAAGCACCTGCCTTCAGCTCGCGTCATGATCCCAGGGTCCTGGGATCGAGTCCTGCTTTGGGCTCCTTGCTCAGCGGGGAGTCTGCTTCTCCCTCTGCCTACAGCTCTCCCTGCTTGTGCTCTCTCTCTGACAAATAAATAAATAAAATCTTAAAAATAAGTAAATAAACTCCTGAAAATGCATATGGACATATCACATAGATCTTCCTTAATAGATGCATAGGTCACTTTATCAGATGTGTTTCTAATCTATATAAAAGCTTTTATGTATCTAAAAAATGCATTCAAGTTTAAGTTGAATGTATGGAAGGAGTCTATAATTTTGTATCAGAGCAAAAATTATTTTATGAACAGAATAATTATTACTATATTTATTTTTTTCTTTCTTTGTCTTTTTGTACCTGGGATTTATTAATGCAAAACACGAGTTTTTTTCTTTCTTTCCCGAATAACCCTGGTATTGACTATTCATTTGATGAAGCCATTCATGTTGTCTCAAAAATTTTATCTTCTGCCTCATTTTTCAGGGATGATTACTGAGGGATGATAAAGTTACAAGGAACAAAATAAGAGTGAGCTATAATTGGTTCATTCTGTATGGGTGCTGAGATTGCAAAGTACTTTCCCATTCATTTAGATTTTCTGAGGATGGATTAAGAAAAGTGAATGGATGTATGTCTGTGTGGTGGAAATTCACCCTTATTCTAAATGAAATAAACAGGCACGCCCAGTAGAGTGTGCGGGCCAGAGCCTGGTTACAGATATGTTGCCAGAAAACTGGCAGAGGTGAAGGTGGGGCTCACATGGGGCAGGAACATCTTAAATGAATGCCAGAGAGAGGTAGACTATCTTCATGAGGGCTACAAGGCAGGAACATATGGCTGGAAATGCTCAACACTGATTCCAGGGTAATTACTGAAGTGACTAACTCTGTTTAACCAAACTGTGGAGCCGGAATCATCTATCAGGAACCTGAAATGGTAGCTGCTCCATTTTTTTTAAAAAAGATTTTATTTATTTGAGAGAGAGAATGAGAGAGAGAGAGAGAATGTGAGAGCGGGGAGGGTCAGAGGGAGAAGCAGACTCCCAACTAAGCAGGGAGCTCGATGTGGGGCTCGATCCCAGGACTCCAGGATCATGACCTGAGCCGAAGGCAGTCGCTTAACCAACTGAGCCACCCAGGTGCCCTGGTAGCTGCTCCATTTTTGAGGCAAGAAGACATAAATCTCAGAGTTAGTGATTTCTATTAAAAGGTGACATCTGCTTGTCATTTCAGGGTGATCTAGCATCTGCACATCACTCAAGAGTAAATCTAATCAGATATAGCACCCCAACTGCACAGTGTAGAATGCCTTCCATGTTTGCAGCTAAAGACTTTATCTTGCACTCAGCTCAGATGGCATTGGGGGCTGGTGACCGGCAAAAACTATGGAATCTATTGGATTATATGTCATTCATTATATAATGTATATTTGTCACTTATTTTGGCAGGTCAACATCTTCTATTTGAAAAAGTCTTAGGAGCCTGTCTCCCTCTATGCAAGCCTAAAATGCAAGATATTCAGCCTCCATTGCAGTTTGGCCACAAGCACATATCTTTGCCCCTACCAAGCAGATAACAGCTGCCTCGAATCTTGAGGCATGAACCAGAAGTGCTAAGCAGCTCGGATGGAGGAACATGAGGAGTAAGAACATGAATTTTCAGGGGCAACAGTAATAGCAGAGTGGCTCTACATACTGACTAGTGCCCAGGGTGGTGGTGGTTGTAGTGGGGTGTCCAGGGTTCAGAGGCGATCACGTTCTCAGTGGTCTGGTTTTGCGATATAGGAATTTGGGTTGTGGTCCAGGTTAATACATTAGCTTCCCTTTTTCTTGACTGTTTTCTAAGCCTGACTTAGAAACTATGAACTACCCAGTAGCCTTTCAGCAAATCTGTTTTCTGCTTATGTCATCCAGAGTTGGTTTCTGTTGCAGCTAATAAAGCGGACTGTTGCAGGATGCATACCCAGGTTTCTGCTGGTAATTGCTTTTTGGAATCAAGTTTGTGACCTATGGCTTATTCACATATGATTTGTCTCTGAAAGGATCTAGAGCTACATTATAAATAGCTTATGATAATAATCTTTTAAACTGTGATTTCTAGTTACATATTGAACTTACTAACAAAATCAGTATTAATTTTTTAATTTGAATTCCAGTGTAGTTAACATACAACACAAAATCAGTATTCAATGAGCACCTGCTCTGTGCCAGATATGCTAGAAATGAGGTTGACCAGTAGCCCCTTGCCTCATTGTGTTCACAGTCTGAGAAGGGAGATGAACATAAAATTGGGCCATTGCAAATACAGTTATTGTGAAGGAACAGGGGATATAGGAGGATCATCTAATCCAGCCTTATAGGGGATTGAGTAACTGCATATACTATATCTTTACCTGAATGTTCTGCTTTGTCTGAAACTCATATTCATTTTTTACCTTCTGCCTAATTACCTACTTTCTTCATTATTGTATTTCCATTATGACACGCTTATTCTCCACATTACCTAGATCTACAGTTGAGGGATAATTTTTTTATCTTTATTCTGTATGTTCACTCAGTTACCCAAATTGTGAACTAAAGACACATACTTGCAAACCATGCCTGAAACAATAGTTTCATGAAATATACTTTATGTGATGGTCTCTATTATTTTCTACCCTATTCTATATTATTTCATGTTTAAAACATTGATCTCATGACTTACTCGTGTCTTATTTGTTTTACTGAAGTATAGTTGGCACACAATGTTACATTAGTTTTTCGGGTACACAACATAGTGACTCAACAACTCTGGACTATGCTGTGCTCACCATAAGTGTGCTACCATCTGTCACCATACAACACTATTACAACACCATTGACTATATTCCCTATGCTGTACCTTTCATCTTTGTGACTTTTTCATTCCATCACTGGAGGCCTGTATCTCCCAGTCATCCTCATCCATGTTGCCTATCCCCCAACTCCCCTCTTCGCTGGCAACCATCAGTTTGGTCTCTGCATATATTAGCCTGTTTCTGCTTTTTGTTTGTTTGTTCATTTTTAAAAAATTAATTATTTTTAAATTCCAGTATAATTAACATACAGTATTATATTAGTTTCAGATGTACAATATAGTGATTCTACAATTCCATACATTACTCAGTGCTCATCATGGTAAGTGTGCTTTTAATCCCCTTCACCTATTTCACCCATCCCCCCACCTCACCTACCTTCCCTCTGGTAACCATTAGTGTGTTCTCTATGGTTAAGAGTCTGTTTTTTACTTTGTCTCTCTTTTTCTTTGTTCATTTGTTTTGTTTCTTAAATTCCACACATGAGTGAAATCATACAGTATTTGTCTTGCCCTGACTGGTTTGACTGCAAAGGATTTCATTCTTTTTTATGGATGAGTAATAATCCATTGTGTGTGCAATATTACACACACACACACACACACACACCCCAAATCTTCTTTATCCATTCATCTATTGATAGACACTTGGGTTGCTTCCATAATTTTGCTATTATAAATAATGCTGCAACAAACACAGGGGTGCATATATCTTTTTGAATTAGTGCTTTCATTTTCTTTGGATAAATATCCAGTAGAACTCACTTGTGATTTATTAGCTATTTTTGAAAAAGTCTGATTTCTTCTATATATTCAGACTTTACTTCCAACTAGATCTTTTATTTTTATTTAAGCATGACTGTTCCAAGCAGTAGTATCAACAACAAGTAAATGTTCCTTAAACCACTTTCCCCTTGTCTCCCCGTTCCTCATTTTATTTCTTCTCCATTCATTTACAGTTAGCTTTCATCACTTGTATGCCAGAGAAACTGCTTTTTCTAAGGTCACTGACTACCTCCATAATTCTAAACCCAATGGATATGTTTTAGTCTTTTTCCTACTGAATATCTCCCTCCTTCAGAAACACTTTTTAACATGGTTCTTGTGACCTCCACCTACTGGTTTTCCTTTTATTTCCCTGGTCTACCCTTATTTTAGGTCTTCTTTTCAGGCTCATCCTCTTCCATCTGGCCATTCAAAACTTCTCAAGACTCCAACCTAAATTTTTTCTCACTCCGTGATCTCATTGTACTCACAACTGTAATTTCCGTGAACATGCTGATGTCTTCCAAATAGATAACTTTTGTCCCTGAGTTTTTCAACTTTGGCATTATTGACATTTGAGGCTGGGTCATTCCTTGTTTGAGAGGCTGTCCTATGCATTGTGGGAAGTTTAGCAGCATCCCTGGCCTTTACTTACTAGATACAAGTAGCAACCTTTACACCTCCAGTTGTGACAACCAAAGTTTCTTCAAACATTATTAGCTGTCTTCAGGGGGCAGAGTCACCCCAGGTTGAGGATCACTGTCTTGCCCGGACTTCTCATCTGCAGACTAGGCTGCATTTCCAACTACCTAATCATCATTCCACTTGGATGTTTCAAAGACATCTCAAATTCACCACATCAAAATGGAATTTAATCCTGGTCCTCTTCTAATAATAAATTCATCTAATGCCTCAAACCAGAAAGCTGAAAGTCATGCTTGACACCTTCCTCTCCTTCCATCACCATTCTTCTCTTCCCAAGCTCAAAACTCATGGAAATCACTGAAAGTTCAAAAACCCTTGGCTCTTTACTTTCTGTTCTTTCTTCTAAATGCACTATGCAAGTCTCATTATTTTTCTCAAAAAATCCTCCAAATTTTCCCTTTCTTCTCTTTGGTGTTGAGCCTTCCACTTCACACTCGAATGTACCAACAACCTTCTTGCTACTCTTCTCTTGCTCCAGTCTCTCTCTCTCCTCCTCTCTAATATACATATAAACCCAGAGATCTTTTCCTGAGATTCTGCCAGTGATTTTAAAGTAACTTTTTCATTATTCATTTTTCTTCTCAATAACCAAAAATGGACCCTGAATTTTTCTTTGTTTAGATTCTTCAGTCCAGTTTTTATAGCTCTTCTTAATCTGACACCTCTCTATCAGGATGTATGACTGGCTCTCACCCAGATATGCCCTCTGCAGCTGACCGATCTCATCCACATCTTGTCCGGACATTTACACGTGTTCTTCCTGTCTGTAACTCCACTTCCTCTCTTCTGCCTGTTGAGGTCTTTGCCTGCAAGGGCCAGCTCTGTAAATGTTTGCTCAGCTAACCTACTCCACCGAGTGTTCTCTCCTCACTAATCTCCCATTAATACTTTCAGTCAATACCAAATTGTTCTTAATTGCTTAATTTCTTTTTAATTTCATGCATGCTAGATTTTCTGCTCCCAACTTGATGCACATTTATTGAAAGCAAGATCTTCATCTTACATGTCATCTGCATTCACCATTTCACTGCTCAGAGTGACCAGTACATAGTACATGTTTAATAAATGCTTGAATAAATGTTGCTAGGTTTTGAAAACCTTCTAGAGAAGGCCAGAGGACTCTTCCAATCTTTTTTTTTTTTTTTTTCACCCCCAGGAAATTCTTAGACCTTTACAGACTCTTGTTTTGCAGGTTAAACCTCATTGTTTTGTTTAAACTCATAGAAATAAAGATAAAAACTAACTTTTTAATGAACATAAAAATCTGCTTCCTCACATAAAAATCTATTTCTTCCTTTCAATTTGTTGAAGTTATGTTTTAAAAATATTCTATGACACTAAATATTTAATGCCTTTATTAAAAGAATTTACTCCCTACTTGCAAATGTTAGGATTGTTCTCTTGAAATCACATTTGAGATCCCCTTTGTTTTCTTTTTTAAAAGAGAAATAAGAAATGGAAGTATCATTGGAAGCCAATTATTTTTGGGATCAATGTCTACTGAGAAAAAAAAAAACAAAACATGATCAGGAGAATGAGCCTATCTCAGAACAGTGAGCAGGCATTCTGATTAGGCTCCCAGAATCAATTTCTGTGGGGGTGAGTTTTAATATTTGAAGGTTAGAAAGGTGAACTTAAGCTGAGCACAGTGTATGAAAACAGCCTACTTTTGCTAAACAAATTACTTTGGAAGCGATTCAGTGCTGGATTCAGAAAGGGTTGTGCTGGCTCTCAGAGGAGAGGGCTGGGAGGGAAACTGTAGTTTCTGCCAGGGAGACGTCAGTTATCCACCCAAGCCCATCAATCAATTGTGGATGTCAGAAATGAGATTGAATGTCCTGATTCCTGTGATAATGGCCAGGAAAACGAAGATATCCTGGAGAATGTCCAGATGCAGGAAAGACTTTCGATGTCAACATTCTCCCCTAGAGGTGAATTCTGTAATACTTTCTCTAGGATCATACTTAGTATTCACTCTCAAACATTCTCTAAGGGTCTCAAAGACTTTTGCAAATGCCATCCCATTTACTGTGCCTCTTTGGCAGGAGAAACACATGTTGTGGACTATTTTCCAGACTTTGGATGTGAGTTAATAAGGTTCGTATGCAGACGTAAATAAAATTGATCTGACACCTATCACGTGCCAGACATTGAGTGTTTATGGAGTTGTAGCTTTCATGTGTTTTCTCAACATTCTGAAATAGATATTAATAGATATAATAGATATTCCCATCTCACAGATAAGAGAATTGAGGCTCAGAAAAGTTACGCGGCTTGAGAAAGAAATCTTGTAAGAATCAGTTTCCTGGAGGAAAATGCATGTAATTTGACTTCAAGGGTCATATTTGTTTCATGCTGCTCTGGAGAAAGTCTTGTAAATGTGCCAAATCCCATGAAACTCAAGTTTCCTTCCAGCTTAAAACACACCACCACTTGTGATAAAGTGGGTGTGCTATTCTATGGCTATCCGTTTCTCATATGTGAACTAAATGACGTGTGGGCCATCTGATGTCAGGTCATACAAACTGACTGGGATTCAACTGAAATCTTTTCAGAGTACATGAGCTCACACATCTGCATATAATTGCATATGACAAAATAGTCCTCACAGGTTGTAGGCCAGGGCTTTCACATTTGAGGACCTCGAGACACATGAGGACTGTAGTGTGATTTCATTGAATAGTGTGGTGTTCTTCTGTTTAACTAGTTTTGAGATTACTATTAGGCAAGGCAGATATTCCCATGAATTTGTCCCTGGCCTCATCACTCCCTGATCATTACTTACAGCCAATTCATACCATTAGTGACATGTCTGACCTTTAAAAGCATGAGTTTAAATTCTTGATGAAAGTCTTCAGAATCCATTATAACTTTACTTTGGGATTTAGTAGTGCTGCTGCCTGAGGATTCCAGGCTTCACTACCACAGAGGACAGTATAATCATACAACTGATTAATTCACTATAGGCTGGCCTCTGCGAGGTGCAGGGGATAGAGTTATATTTAAGACATAGTTCTTAGCCTCCAGGAACTCACAGACTAGTGAGGGGAATAGATATATAAAATATATATACCATATTATACAAGAAGTATGCACAGGTAAAGAGAGACTCTGCACTAAAGGTATGTGCAGGTAAAGAGTGAAGGCTTCAGTAGGGTGTGTAACTTCTGAATTATGTCTTGAAATTACAGAAGTTTGCCAAGAAATTAGGCAAGAAAGTCCATTTTTGACACATGGGAAGGCATAAATGTTTTAAAGTACATGACCTAATGGGGAAGAGCAAGCTGTCCGGCTGTGGCTTTGACATCATGTGCGTAGGGATGATGGTAAAAGTTGAAATAAGAAAGGGGAATGTTAGATAGAACTTGAAGGATGTTGTGTGTTGTCCTAACAAGTTTATATTTTATTCTATAGGTCATGGGAAGTTATTAAATGATTTTAATTGATGAAGTAACATAATCAGATTTCTGTTTTTGGAAGAAACTCTTTGGAGTTAAAATGAAAAGGGAAAGCCAGTCAAGATGGAGATTATGTTAGGAGCTTATTCAGTATGATGAGAAATATGAAGGCTTGACCTAAACAAATAGTAGTGCATAAGAAGAAGTATAGTCTCAAGGGATTATTAAGGGACAGAATAGCCCAGATTGAGGAAATGATAGAGGAGTGTCTTAGGTACAGTGATCTCAGCTGAAAACAGGCTGCTGCTGCATTGTGGTCTTGCTCACAGGTAACCACAGAGGAGACAGTGGTCAGGGAAACATTCTCCCAGAGGATGGAACTTTGGGCACTGTCCTTGATTAGCCACTTTGTGCAGAGAGAGAAGTGGTCCAGGATAAAGATACATAACCTCATTGACTGTGGTGAATGTTTTGGTTGATTGATCCGGGTCTTGGAAGGAGCAAGATACGGATATTGAAGACAAGTTTTCTTTAGTCACATGCCTACTGCCACAAGTTTCTTTCTGGGGAAGAAACTCTGGAGTGACCTACAGGAGTGGACACAAAATATGAGGGTCTTCATATTGTGTGTTAATGTCCACCAGAAAGCATCTCCTGCAGAACACCACCAAACAGCCAAATGAACAGGATGATATAGCTAGTAGATGTTAGTCAGCCTCTCCTTGGCTTTCCCTGTGTTTGTACATTAGGCTCATAAATGAAGTAGGTAGGATGGTCCTGCATGGACCTGTTCTCACTAAAGTTGATCTAACTTCTGCTGTTGAATATCTAACCTTCCAGTAACAGAGACCAATGTTGAACCCCTTGATACAATATCATATCTTGAGGAGACCGTGTAGCTACTTAGAAGAAACTTTGATGAATCTAACCCATTTCCTTAGAAAAGAAGACATTTCATACTGATTTGGACTGAAACACATTTTGGGTATGTGTTTACCTTCCTGCCTCCTCAGCCTCAGCCCACATCACTGTCTGAGGTTCACAAATGTCTCATTTAGTGCTATGGAAAGCCACATAACAGTGCCTCCTAATCAAGGAACAGTTTTACAGCAAAAGAGTTATGGCAGTAGGCATGTGCCCAAGGAAAATGCTAGTCCTTCCACTTAGCACACTATCTAGAAGGGCTTTTTTAAAAAATTTTTTTATTAACATATAATGTATTATTTGTTTCAGGGGTACAGGTCCGTGATTCATCAGTCTTACACAATTCACAGCACTCACCATAGTACATACCCTCCCCAATGTCCATCACCCAGCCACCTCATCCCTCCCACCCCCCTCCACTCCAGCAACCCTCAGTTTGTTTCCTGAGATTAAGAGTCTCTTATGATTTGTCTTCCTGTCTGGTTTCATCTTGTTTCATTTTTCCCTTCTTTCCCCTATGATCCTCTGTTTTGTTTCTCAAATTCCTCATATCAGTGAGCTCATATGATACTTATCTTTCTCTGATTGACTTATTTCGCTTAGCATAATACCCTCTAGTTCCATCTATGTTGTTGCAAATGGCAAGATTTCATTCTTTTGATGGCTGCATAATATTCCATTGTATATATATACCATATCTTCTTTATCATTTCATCTATCGATGGGCATTGGCTCTTTCCATATAAAGACCAACTGTAGTAGGGGGGATAGTGATACCTGCCATTAACTCTTCTCTTAGAAGTTTTCTAGAAATTGTGACCAACTAGAGTCCTAGAGAAGCTGTGCATGGTTAGTGTGAACAAACATGAGAAGTAAGTGGATCTAAGCAGTACAAGTGTTTGATTAGTTACCTTGTCCTGCACAGATCCCCTTCACCAGTGTACCAGTCCCACAGTTGCTATAAGTTCTCAGTGCTAAGGACTCATGACTTTCCTTTCTCCATAGAATTATTATATGGTTTCACTCATATATGGAACATAAGGAATAGCATGGAGGACCACAGGGGAAGGGAGGGAAAACTGAATGGGAAGAAATCAGAGAGGGAGACAAACCATAAGAGACTCTGGATTCCAGGAAACAAACCAAGGGTTACATAAGGGAGGGGGGTGGGGGGATGGGGTAACCGGGTGATGGGTATTAAGGAGGGCACGTGTTGTGATGAGCACTGGATGTTATACACAACTAATGAATTGTTTAACACTACTATATGTAGCCTAAGTGAACATAATAATAATTAAAAAGAAAAAGAATTATCCTCTGCTGAACAGGAGCCATTTTTTCCCAGGAGATATATCCCCAGCCCCTCTCTAGGAGGAGCCAGCAGCCATAATTGACTCATATGGGGATACAAGAGGCTGATCCCCTTGAGTCAAGGTAATACCACTTGTTTGAAGCAAAATACATATCCTTGTTTAGCATTTTCTTCTGACTTGCTTTCCTTATTTCCTTTCTCATGAGAGCAGGCTACTAATAAATCATTTGAACAAGAGTCCTAGTCTCAGGCACTGCCTCTTGGGAACCTGACTTGCGTCAGGAGATCTGGCTTGGAGAGAGATAATATGGAATGAGAAGCCTGTAAGTAATAGCTGATGGTATGAATGGATGAGAATGCTCAGGGTGAGTACATAAAATGAGAAGAGGAATAAAGACAGGGCGCCTGGGTGGCTCAGTTGGTTGGGTGACTGCCTTCAGCTCAGGTTATGATCCTGGAGTCCCTGGATCGAGTCCCGCATCGGGCTCCCTGCTCAGTGGGGAGTCTGCTTCTCCCTCTGACCCTCCCCCACTCATGTTCTCTCTCTCTCTCAATCTCTCTCAAAATAAGTAATAAAATCTTAAAAAAAAAAAAAAAGAATAAAGACAAACTTTGAAGAGCCCTGGGTTTGCATGGGAGTCCAGAAAAATAATTTAGAGCAGAAGATAGTAAAAAAGGAGGAGAGAAGTGAGAAAGTAGTAGAAAAGGGTGAGAGCATATTTCAGGTCTCCTCAGCTTCTGTGGGGTATGAGTGCCAGTAACTCCTGTCTTTGGATGTAGAAGTCAAAAGATGGGCAATTATTATGGTGAAGGATGAAAAGAGGCTGTCAGATCTGATGATTGGAAATTCACTGGTATCCTGAGAAGGAATAGTTTCATATTTACTATAGAAACTCTGTATTTATGGATCAGTTGATATTTATGACACCACTTATGGGATTCTCTGCTCACGCATGCTTTACAGCACTGTTCAACATATGCCATTTTTGCTAAACTCAGGTTGTAGGAGTAGGGGCCAAGCAGAAGTAGCTGGAAGATTCTGTGTCCTAGTGTGTTGCTGAGCATGAAGATAGGTCCATGAGAAAACAATGGATTATTTCATAAGTGATGTTGCAACAAATGGCTGGCCATCTGTAAAAAGAAAAAAAAAAAAAGCTTTAAATTCACTTCTTATATATAAATAAGCTCCACATGGACCAGAGATTTAAGCCTAAAAAATGAACTATAAAATTGTCAGGGTAAAAAAATAGCCAAACTTTTTATAGTATTGGTGTGGGGAGTGTCTATGCAAAACACAAGTCAGAAACCATAGATGAAAACAGTACATTAAAATTTAAAATTTCTGCAGGACAAAAATAATAGTATGTAATAATAGCTAAGGTTTGAATACTGTATGTGTGTTTTAGAAAGTACTATCTCATTTATTCTTGTAAATAAATATCTGAAGTCAATACTATTATCCTCATTCTAGGTTAAAGCAATAGAAGCCCAGAAAGATTAGGCAAATATTTAACATTACAAAATAATAAGGAGCAGAGTTAGAATTCAACCCAAGTGGTATGCTTCCAGGGCCTGTGTTTTGTATTTAAATTTTTATTTTGAAATGGTTTTAGATTTACAGAAAGTTGCAGAAATCGTACATTGGAGTTCTATATATCCTTCCCCCAGATCCCTCTAATGTTGACATCTTACATAACCACAGTAAAATTCTTGAAACTGAGAAATTAATATTGGTATAATACTATTAACTACAGACTTTAGTAGACTTTCCTCATATTTTCAGTAATAGCCTTTCTGTTTCAAGATCCAGTCTGAAATCTGAAGCTGCATTGAGTAATGGTATCTTGATAATCTTTTTCAACCTGTAACTTTTCTTCAGTCTTTCCTTATATTTCATGACCTTGGCACCTTTGACCATTACTGATTAGATATTTTACAAAATATCCCTCAGCTCGGGTTTCTCTGATATTTTCTGATGATTAGATTGTGGTTGTCCATTTTTGGTGACAGTGTCACAGAGATGATGTTGTCTTCTGCATGCATAATATCATGGAGTGTGTGATGCCAGTCATAACCTTTATCATTTGGCCAAGGTGGTTATCTGCCAGATTCTGCCAGTGTAATATTAACGTTTTTCTCTTCTGAATTAATAAAAATTTTGGAGGAGACCCTGGACTCTATGTATGCAAATATCCTGTTTCTCTTTACATGTTCACCTGCTAATTTGCATTTCTTTGTGGGTCTTCCCTGCAGCATTTACTACTGTGGTTTCTCAGTGGTGACATTTCTATTCTTCATGAATTTATTAATTCAAAATCTTTTGTAAGGAAGAATTTCCCTTTCTCTTTCTTATTTATTTTTTTAATCATTTATATTAGGATGGACTCATGGCTATTTTGTTTTGGGGTTATAATCTAATACTGTAGTTATTTATTTTGGTCCTGCTTTGGCCACTGAGAGCTCTTTTAGATTGGCTTATATGCCCTTTTAAAGATTTATTTATTTATTTGAGAGAGAGAGAGAGCATGAGTGGGGGGAGGAGCAGAGGGAGAGGGACAAGCAGACTCTGTACCCAGCACAGAGCCCGATGATGTGGGGCTGGATCCCAGGACTCTGAGATCATGACCTGAGTGGAAATCAAGAGTCAGATGCACGACGGACTGAGCCATCCAGGTGCCCTGGTGTATATGCCCCTTTAAAATGCCCTGATCCTTGGGTCGCCTGGGTGGCACTGTCCCTTGAGCCTCCAACTCTTGGTTTCAGCTCAGGTCATGATCTTAGGGTCCTGGGATCCAGCCTGCATTGGCCCATGCTCAGTGGGGAGTCTTCCTGAGGATTCTCTCTCTGCCCCTCCTCAGCTCCCCCTCACCCACTCGCCCTCTCTCTCTCAAATAAATAAATAAATAAATCTTTAAATAAAAAAATAAAATTCCCTGATCCTTTTTCCTTTCTCCCTTCCTCTCCTCCTCACTCCCTCCCTCCTTCCTCACTTCCTCCCTCCCTCCATCCCTCCTCCCCTCCCTCCCTCCATTCCTTCTTTCCTTTCTTCCTTCCTCACTCCCTCTACCTCCTCCCCTCCCTCCCTTCCTTCCTTCCTCCCTCCCTCTCTCCATCCTTTCCTTCCTTCCTTCCTTCTGTCCTCCTATCCTTTCTTAGCACTGGCACCACAAGTTTCTTGAGGATAATCATGTATTTTCCCTGCTTCATAAGGAGAATCAATCACTTCTCAAAGGAGCTCTGGCTATTTTTATTGGAAAAGAGTATTTAGAAACAAACTACTTGGGGGTTCTTTCCTTCATTTTTGAAGTTTATTTTTCACTGGACATAGTATTCTAGGCTGTTTTTTTTTTTTTCCTTACAGAATGTTATGCATGTTGTTCCACTGTCTTCTGGTTTATATTTTTTTTTTTTTTTTAAAGATTTTATTTATTTATTTGAGACAGAGAGAATGAGAGAGACAGAGAGCACATGAGAGGGGGGAGGGTCAGAGGGAGAAGCAGGCTCCCTGCCGAGCAGGGAGCCCGATGCGGGACTCGATCCAGGGACTCCAGGATCATGACCTGAGCCGAAGGCAGTTGCTTAACCAACTGAGCCACCCAGGCGCCCTATATTGTTTTTGATTAGAGAATAATGGTGGTTTTCTTTTATCACTGTTCTCCTATATTGAATGAATGCTTCTTTTTTAAGATTTTATTTATTTGACAGAAAAGCGAGAGCGAGCACAAGGTGGGGGAGGGGCAGAGTGAGCATGAGAAGCCAGCTCCCCACTGAGCAGGGAGAAGGACCCTGGGATCATGACCTGAGCTGAAGGCAGACACTTAACCCACTGACCCACTGAGCCACCCAGCCACCCTTCTCTGATTGCTTTTAAGATTGTCTACTTATCTTTGATTTTCAACAATTTGATTATATGTTCTGGTATGGGTTTTTTATGTGTATGTGACCAGTGGTTTATTAGTTTTTTATATATGTGGTTTTATAATTTTCATCAGTTTTAGAAAAATTTTGGTCATTCTTTAGTCAATTTTTTTGCTCTTCATCTTCTGGTACTCCAGTGAATGTGTATTAGACCAGTTGATATTGTCCCACAGGCCACTGAGGCTGTTTCTTTTTTTTTTTTTTTCTTAGCTGATTTCTCTCTGTGCTTCAGTGTGAGTAGTTTCTATTGTGATGTCAAGTTTATCAATCTTTTATACTGCATATTTAAACTGCTGTGGAATCCAGTGAAATTTTTTTCATTTCAGATATTATGTATCTTTTTATCTTAAAAAGCTCCATTTGTTTTTTTAAAAAACTTAATTTCTTTCCTTACTATATGTATATGCACATGTATTTTCTTTTAAATATATATACATGTTCTTTTATATATTCTTTATTTTCAGTCCTTGAGCAGAATTCTGATAGTATTTTTAGAGCCCTAGCTGGCTAATACACATAATCTTTGTTATATATTGGTTTCTGTTTCTTGATATCTTCTGATTATGGGTTATATTTCTCTGTTTTCATTGCATGTCTAGTAAATTGTGATTGGGTGCTTAATGTTGTAAATATTATGTTATTGAGTGACTCTATTTTGCTGTCATTTAAATAATTTTAAGGCATGATTTGGTAAGCAATTTTCTTTTAAATTATGTCAATCCATTTTAGGACTTAAAGACAGCATTTTAATTTTTATTGCATAAATAAAATTTACAAGTTTAACCTGTTTTTAAATGAACAAGCCAGTAACATTAAGTATATTTACGCTGTACCACCATCACAACTATCCATCTATGGAATTTGTTCACCATTCCACACTGATGCTCTGTGCTATTTAACAATAAACCTCCCATTATCTCCTCCTCCTAACCCTTGGTAACCACTATTCCACTGTCCAGGTTTCTGAATTTGGGTATGCTAGGCATCTCATATAAGTGCAACCATACTATATTTGTTCTTCTGTCTGGATTATTTCACTGGCATAATGTCTTCAAGATTCACCCTTGGTGTGGCATGTATCAGGATTTCATTTCTTTTCAAGGCTTAATAAGATTCCATCGTGTGTATATACCCATGTTTTGTTTGTCATTTCATCTGTTGGTGGTTATTTGGGATGTTTCCACCTTTTGGCTATTGGGAATAATGGTGCTCTGAACATTGGTGTACAAATCTCTGTTTGAGTGCCTGGTCTTAATTATTTTGGGTATATAGCTAGAAGTGTAATTGCTGGGTCATATGTTTAACTTTTTGGGGAATCACCCAACTGTTTTCCACAGTGGCTGCACCATTTTCTATCTGTACTAGCAATGCATAAGGGTACCATTTTCTCCACATCCTTGCCAACACTTATTTTCTGTTTTTTTTAAATAGCTATATTAATGTGTGTGAAATGGTATCTCACTGTGGTTTTGATTTGCATTTCCCTAATGATTAGCAATGTTACTATTTTCATATGCTTATTGACCATTTGTATCTATTCTTTGGAAAAATGTCTATTCAAGCCTTTTGCCCATTTTTAAATTGGGTTGTTTTGCTGTTTTGAATTGTAGGTATTCTTCCTGTGTTCTGGATATTAATGTGTTATCAGATATATCATTTGCAAATATTTTATGCCATTCTGTGAGGTTCTTTTCACTTTCTCTTCAATGTCTTTTGATGTACAAAAGTTTTAATTTTGATGAAATGAAATTTATTTTCCCTTTTGTTGCCTATATCTTTAGTGTCATATCCAAGAACTCATTATCAAATCCAACCTCATTGAAGCTTTTCTTCTGTTTTCTTCTAAAAGTTTTGTAGTTTTCTCTCTTATATTTAGGTGTTTGTTCAATTTTGAATTAATTTTTGTATATGGTATAAGGGTCCAACTTCCTTCTTTTGTATATGGATATCCAGATTTTCCAGGCTTATTTGTTAAAAAGATTGTCTTTCACCCCTATAGATGGTGTTGGCAATGTTGTCAAAAATGATTTGACCAGGCCGCCTGGGTGGCTCAGTTGGTTAAGCGACTGCCTTCGGCTCAGGTCATGATCCTGGAGTCCCTGGATCGAGTCCCACGTCGGGCTCCCTGCTCGGCGGGGAGTCTGCTTCTCCCTCTGACCCTCCCCCCTCTCATGTGCTCTCTCTCTCATTCTCTCTCTCTCAAATAAATAAATAAAAAATCTTTAAAAAAAAAATGATTTGACCATATATATGAGAGTTTATGCCTGGGCTCTGTATTTTATTCCCTTGGTCTATCTGTCAGTCTTTATGCCAAGTGCCATACTGTTTTGATTATTGTAGCTTTGTAGTTAAGTCTTGACACTAGGAAGTGTGAGACTTTCAACTTTGTTCTTCATTTCCAAGATAATTTTGGCTATTCAGGGTCCCCTGAGAGTCCACATAAGTTTTAAAATGGGTTTTTCTTATTCTTTAAAAACGTCACTGGGATTTTGATGGGGAGCACATTGAATCTGCAGATCACTTTGGCCAGTATTGATGTATGGATATTAAATCTTCTTACCCATAAATATAGGATATCTTTCCTTTTATTTATGTCTTCTTTAATCTCTTTCATCAGTGTTTTATAGTTTTCAGTGTGTATGTCTTTCACCTCCTTGGTCAAATTTATAATTATTATTTTTTTGATGTTTGTAAATGGGATCATTTTCTTAATTTCTTTTTCAATTGTACTCTATTAGTGTATAGAAATGTAACTAATTTTTGCATGTTGATTTTGTATCTTGCAACTATGCTGAATTTCTTTTTTTTTTTTTTTTAAGATTTTATTTATTTATTTGAGAGAGAGAGAATGAGAGACAGAGAGCACGAGAAGGAAGAGGGCAGAGGGAGAAGCAGACCCCCTGCCGAGCAGGGAGCCCGATGCGGGACTCGATCCCGGGACTCCAGGATCATGACCTGAGCCGAAGGCAGTTGCTTAACCAACTGAGCCACCCAGGCGCCCTATGCTGAATTTCTTTATTAGTTCTAAGAGTTATTTTGTGGAATCTTTAGGCTTTTCTCTATATAAGATCATGCCGTCTGTGGACAGAGATAGTTTTACTTCTTCCTTTCCAATTTGGATGCTGTTCATTTATTTTTTTTTATGCTGTGGGTTATTCATATATGGCTTCCATTATGTTAAGGTAGTTTCCTCTATTCCTAGTTTATTGTGTGTTTTATCTTTTTTTAAAAGGTGTTGGATTTTTTTTTTTTTTTTAAGAGAGAGAGTGTATACATCCAAGTTTGGGGGGCGGGTGCAGAGGGAGAGAGAGAATCCCAAGCAGGCTCCGTGCCCTCACAACCCTGAGATCATGATCTGAGCTGAAATGAAGAGTTGGACACTTAACTGCCTGAGCTCCCCGGGCACCCTAAGGTGTGGGATTTTTTTTACAAGCTTTTATGCATCAATTGAGGTGGTCATGTACCTTCTTTTCTTCCTTCTGTTAATGTGGTATATTATATTGACTAATTCTTGATATTGAAACGTCCTTCCATATCAGAAAAAAAAATCCAACTTTGTATCATCCTAGTGATTCTGGTTTCTTAGTATTTTGTTGAGGATTTTTTTGGTCAATATTTCTAAGGGCTATTGGTCTGTAGTTTTCTTGTCCTATAATGTCTGCATCTGGTTTGGTACCGGGGAATGCTAGCCAGATAGAATGAGTTAGGAAGTGTTCCCTTCTTTTTGGATTTTTGGGAAGAGTTAGAGAAATATTAGTGTTGTTCTTGAAATGTGTTGTAGAGTTCACCAGTGAAGCCATCTGGTCCTAACCTTTTTCAGTGTTGGGAGATATTTGATGACCAATTCAATCTTCTTACTAATTATATATCTATTCACATTTTTCTTTCTTTCTTTTTTTTTTCTATTCACATTTTTCATTTCTCATGATTCAGTCTTGGTAGTTTGTGTTTCTAGGAATTTCTCCATTTCATTTAGGTTATCCAATTTGTTGGTGTACATGGGCTCATAGTGATTATAATCCTTTTTATTTCTGTAAGATCATTAGTAATGACCCCACTTTTGTTTCTGATCTTAGCAACTTGAATTTTCTTTCTTTTTTCCTAGTCAATCTAGCTAAAGGCTTGCCAATTTTATTGATCTTTTCAAAGAACAAACTTTTGGTTTTGTTGATTTTTCTTTTTATTGTTTTCTTATTCTCCATTCAATTTACCTCTGTTCTAATATTTCTTCTTTCTTTTCTTCTGCTAGTTTTGGGTTTAGTTTGTTATTCTTTTTCTAGTTCCTTAAGGTGTAAAGTTAGATTGCTGATTTGACTTGAGATTTCTCTTTTTTTTAAATGTAAGCATTGATAACTATGATTTCCCTTTATTTGTTAGTATATTTATTTATTTTTTAACATACTAAAAATGTGTATTGTCTTTTTTAAAAATATTTTATTTATTTATTTGAGAAGGGGGGAGAGAGAGCAAGAGAGCACAAGCAGAGAGAGGCAGAGGGAGAGGGAGAAGCGGACTCCCCACTGAGCAGGGAGCCTGATGTGGGACTTGATCCCAGGACCCTGGTATCATGACCTGAGCCAAGGCAGACTCTTAGCCAAATGAGCCACCCAGGCGTCCCATAAAAAAATGTCTATTGTCTTAAATTTCTCTCTCTATCCATGTTGAACTATACTGATGGTTGAAATAATACGCACTCTATTAAAATTTATCTTTTATTTAATTCCATTGTAGTTAATATACAGTGTTAATAGTTTCAGGTGTATAATTTTCCCTTTTACCACTACTTCTGCTGCATCCCATAAGTTTTTGTATGATATATTTCCATTTTTATTTGTGTAAAGATATTTTCTAATTTTCCTTGTGATATCCTCTTTGACTCATTAGAGGTTACATGTGTGTTGTTTAATTTCCACATATTTGTGGATTTTTCTCATTTTCCTTCTATTGATTTCTGGTTTCATTCCATTGTAATTGGAAAAGATATTTTGTATGATTTCAATCTCTTTAAGTTTATTAAGACTTGTTTTGTGACCTAACATGTGGTCTGTCCTGAAGAATGTTCCATGTGCACTTGAGAAAAACATATATTCTGCTCTTGTTGGATGGAGTGTTCGGTATATGTCTGTATGTCCTTTAAAATGTTCAAGTCCTCTCTTTCCTTACTGATTTTCTTTTTGGTTGTTTTATCCATTATTATAGGTAGAGTATTAAAGTCTCAAGCTCTTCTTGTCAAGCTGTCAATTTCTCCATTCAATTTGCTTCACATGTTTGGGAGTCTTGATGTTTGGTGTTTATACGTTTATAATTGTTTTATCTTATTGGTGAATCGATCCTTTTATCATTATAATAATGTTCTTCTTTATCTTTTGTGACAAGTTTTGAATTTAAGTCTATTTTGTTTGATAGTAGTATGGTCATGCCAGATTTCTTTTGGTTACTCTTTGCATGTATCCTTTAACTTTTAATCTACTGCTGTCCTTAGATCTAAAGCAAGTCTTTTGTAGACAACATATAAAGGAATTCATTTCTACTAGACTTGTCATACAAGAAATGCTAAAGGAAGTCCTTCAAGTTGCAATTAAAGGACACTAGATGTTAAGTTGAAGCTATATGAAGATATAAAGATATCTGGTAAAGGAAAAATGGGCAAATATAAAAATCAATAGTGTAATTTTGGTTTGTAATTCCACATTTTATTTTCTACAAGATTTTAAAGACAAATGCAAAAGGATAGGTAAAAATCTACATTACTGGCAATGTATAAGGATGTAGTTTGTGGAGTTAATAACAAAGGGAGATGGGATAGATTTTGTGTATGATGGAAGTTAAATTGGTTTCAATTCAAAACAGACTGTTATAACTTTTGGATGTTATATGTAGTCCCCATGGTAACATGAAGAAAATATGAATAGAATATACATAGAAGAAAATGATAAGAGAATCAAAATATGCCACTAAATTATTTCATTAATTAATATAAAGAAAGACAGTAATGGTGGAAATGGGAAAAAAAAAAGCAATTAGATGTGGAAAACAATGAAATGGCAAATGAAAGCCCTTCCCTATCAGTAATTACTCTAAATATAAATAGATTAAACTCTATAATCAAAAGACAGAGATTGGAAAAATAGGTTAAAAAATCTTTTTTGCCGGGCGCCTGGGTGGCTCAGTCGTTAAGCGTCTGCCTTCGGCTCAGGTCATGATCCCAGGGTCCTGGGATCGAGTCCCACATCGGGCTCCCTGCTCGGCAAGAAGCCTGCTTCTCCCTCTCCCATTCCCCCTGCTTGTGTTACTGCTCTCGCTATCTCTCTCTCTGTCAAATAAATAAATAAAATCTTTAAAAAAAAAAA
>NC_138379.1:89441143-89503872 GCF_054177405.1 Leptonychotes weddellii | reverse complement strand
GTCATGATCCCAGGGTCCTGGGATAGAGCCCTGTATCAGGCTTCCTGCTCAGCGGGGAGCCTGCTTCTCCCTCTCCTACTCCCCCTGCTTTTGTTCCCTCTCTCGCTATCTCTCTCTCTGCCAAATAAATAAATAAAATCTAAAAAAAAAAAAAAAAGTTCTTTCTTATAAGTCCTATGCTTGTGCTTCTTCAGTGACAGTTTCTGACAATTTATTTTCTTCATTTGAGTAAGCCTTGATTTTCTGTTTCTTTGTACATCTTGTGATTATTTTTTTTTAGTATGCAAAGTCGGCCACCTCTCTCAGTCTTTGCAGCCTGGATCTGTACTGGGTAGTCATTCACTAAGTAGTTAGATATGCTCTGAGCCTAGAGATAAGCTCAAGGTAAAAGCTTAAGGTCTTTTTAGGTCTTTTCTGAACATGTGTTTTACCTTAGCATATGTGTGTCTTTTTCAATTGCCTAATATATGGGACTATTTTTGAATTCTTAATTTCCCAAAGAGCCTTACCTCAACTCTTCCTTGAGTCTTTAGATGGTCTATTGTATGTCTCCACCAAGAATAGGCTTCTGTGGTCTGTAGTCCCTCTGCAGTTTTCATGAGCAAGACTGCCCACTTCTCCCAAATTAGTTGAGATAGAGACATGGTCTCAGGCAGCCCTTAGATGGGTTAGACTGTTGCAGATAAAGTCTACTGTCCTCCCTTTGGTTTGAGAGAGAGAATTAGGAACTGGGATGTCACCTCCTCCAGACCAAGAGCACACTGTGCCAGAGTGTAGGTGGGACAAGGATGAGTAAAAATGCCACAAAACTTCCTCCTGATTCTAAAGTAGCTTTTTCTGGATTGTGTGTTTGTTAGTTCCTGCAGAACTTTGACTGTTTCCCAGAGCTCCATGTAAGGTTAATTTAGCCAGTTTCTAGTTGTTTTTGTTGTTGTTTATTTTGAGAGAGAGAGAGAACAAGAACATGAGAGGGGGCAGAGGGGCAGAGGGAGAAGCAGACTTCCTGTTGAGCAGGAGCCCAAAGCAGGGCTCTATCCCAGGACCCTGGGATCATGGCATGAGCCAAAAGCAGACGCTTAGCCAACGGAGCCACCCAGGTGCCCACCCCCACCCCCCACCCCCGTTGTTTTTAAATGTTTCTGTGGGAAAATGAGGGCTTGAGGTTTCCTAGTCTACCATTTTATTTGTACCATTTTTCTTGAGGACTGTTTTAGTTTTGTTTTGGCAAGTTGATGTTAGTTCCAAGGTGTTATCATTTTGGGGGTATTTATTGTGTCCCTGTTTGTTAAAAAAGTCTCTCCCCTCTGACTGGATGAAACTAGAATGTCTGTAATCTCTGTGATTTGTGGAAATTGTTCAGTTTTGGATTTCTGGTGGATTTCTGCCCAATATTTTGAGTTTTTCTACACACATCCTCATCTTAATATTCAGCAGTAGATTCAAGAGAAATCCTGTGCAGATTTCTAGAAATTTTTTTTACATAAATTGATCTTTTCCAATAATATATCTTTCAAATTTCAGCTGTGTCAGCCTCGAGGGACTCTAATCTTTGTCTCCTCAACTCAGTGAGATCACCATTGGTTCCTCAACCCTGAACCATTGTTCAGAGAATAGCTCCAAGTAGAAATACAGAGCTCACCTGTTTTTTTTCTTTCATTGTTTACATTCCTTAACTGATTGCCTATTGTCCACTCTCAGAAAACAGCTGCTTCACATGTATTTTCCTGTTTTCTAGTTACATACAATAGGAAGGCAAATTAAGCACCACTTTCTTGGTTATGGTTGGAAGAGGAAGAGATCTACCAATGGCTTTTACTGTTGTGAACGTGTATTCGACTTCTTCATAATTAAAAAAATATAAGTTAAAATGTACATTTATTACATATACAGTTCTGAAATTGAGACCTTTATGTATGAGGAACCCAGCTTGACAATGGCAACAGTCCACAGTGCCCAGAACAGAGACTCACCTATAGTTAGCTGTCAATATGTATTTGTCAAAAAATCCTCTAAGCAGTCAGGGGACAGGTCTGTGCAGAACACAGTTGCAGGAGAAGTCGATTTTGAGCCCAGATATGTCGAACCCCCTCAGCTCAGTAGTCAGTTTGCTTCTATTTCTAACTCTGTGGCAGCAGGAGCTCCTGAATTGTGATTTGTTCTCTACTTGTTCATCCTCTAAGGCCTTTACCCTTGAATTGCCTTGGGGCACCCTAGAAAAATTACAGCTTCACTGCTGTAGCTAATATGTCAGAGAAGGAGACATAATTATTTCCTGCAGAAACTGGACTGTATGTATAAAATATAGGAAAGGCTGGAGTGCATCTGGGGTTTGCCGTCACCATTATCTTTGGGTAACATAATGTTTATTAAATGCCCAGGGTTATATGTGTATATGTAGTCATTTTCATCACTACTGGGGATGTCACAAAGTCCTGAGATGATGCAGGAATTGGGCTTGTGAGAAATATGGTTGTTGTATTTTTAAATCATTTAAAGGATGTTTATATAGAGTAGTCCTGGCATTGGATTCCCATAGGTCTTCCCTTTCTGCCACTAATGTACCTAGAAAGATCTTATCACATTTCTAATATTAGCTCTGACCTCAGCACCTAAAGATTACTCTGTCTCTTTGATTGGTTGCTCACTTTTTTGGAGATGGTGGGTACAGGAAGTAATTGGAATTGTTGCCTAGAATATAGAGTTGGGGAAGATTTCAAAACTTAGTTTAATCACATTTTAATTCCATTGCCTTGGGAAAATTACCAATTCTTTCTGGGACAGTTTCTTCATTGGTAAAATGAGGGTAATAATTCCTTCTGTATAGAGCTGCTGTGAGGATTAAATGGAATAATTTATGTAAAGCTCTTAGCACAAAGTTTGGAATGTTATTAGAAACCAAATAAGTTGAAAATATTATTATTAGTGGCAGTGAAGATGTATTGCTAAATTCCAAATAACAGTACAACAAATATTTTAGTCATAATTGCTGCTTTGTTTTGGTTCTGTCCTTCACATAACAGCCTATGAAGATATTTTTAGTTTTAGAGTCACTTTTTTTTTCAAGGCAACAGATATCCAGCTATTCTATGTTCAGAGGACCCCACAGCATTTGGCACTGAAAAGACCCCGCAGCAGGAGCCTCTGAAGTTAGAGCCAGACCACAGCCCTGTTGCCATTTGCTCTCTCCTCTTCTCTGCCACTTTCCTCCTGTAACACAGGTACATTGACACAACACAAGCTCATCCTAAGGCTAAGTTTAGGACTTCAGGGACGGAACTGCCAGAAAAGGGTTCTGACTAGTTTGTCACTGTCCATCCACATAGGATGCCATTCCAGTAATAAACCCAATCTGCATCGCTGCTGTGCAGGCAGATGGCAATTGATTATTTTTACTAAAAATTACAGTCAGAATTGTTCTCTAAAGATACTGCTGCTGAGCATATGGCCACAGCCTAAACAGTTAAGATTATAGGCTATCCACAGGCTCCAAGGATATTCGTGAAGGGTTCCTAGACTCTAGCTTCCAAGTGTGTGTTGAGGAGAGTGATGAGCTTTGCAGAGGACAAACAGTTCTCTCTCATTTGGATTAATGCCTATGCTCTTCTGAGGGGTTTCAGGGTAATTCTAAGTTGGTTGGCCATTAAGATGTTTGCCCTTTAGCTTCTGTGGTAGGTTGTGGAAATTACAGGTGATTTTTTCCTTTCCAAGGAAGTGTTTTCTTTATTTATGAAAACAACACATGATTAGTGTAAAAAATTTACAAATATGGCACTTGAAAGAAAAAGATAAATCCCCCTCCCCTCTCCCTACATGCACACACACACACACACCCACATACACACTGTCATCCAAAGATAATCACACTTTGACTTTGGATTTTTTTCCTTCTAGACTTTTACATTTTTTTTTCCTGTAACCAGATGTTTGTGGCAGACATATTTTGTTGCCCACTCAACAGCTATTAGCCTTCCATTCTTGCTATTAGAACCCCCAAATTGTTTGAGAGACACTGTGCTTGGTCTTAAGTGGTGAATCATAATTGTGATAGATTTAGGCCACTTCTGACAACTCTTTTCCACTTTGCCAATGATTGAATTAAGGGCAAGCATGTGTCCTGAGACAGGGAAATGCATGAGGATGTCTCCTAGGCACGGGGTTAGGGAAAGATGTTTATCTCTGATTAAAAGTAGAATCAAACAAAGAGAGTTTTGAATGTTGACTTTTAAAGACATTCTGTCTGGAGGATTAACAGCTACTTGTGTCCATAAAGCTACATGCCTTGGGATGTAAGTGAATACCCTGAGAATGATGGAGTGTGAGGTTGAAAAGAGCTGGGTCTTTGATGCTGCTGCTGCAGAGTCTCTAACCAACCTGCATCTTGTTAATAAACAATGAATGTCAAAATGGTGCAAACCAGTGTTAGTTTTTGTTGTTGTTGTTACTTCCTATTGGAAACATACTCTCTGATGCATCATTTTTTTTTGAAAAACCATGCTGAACAACGCATCAGCTGTGAGGCTGAAGAAAAGACTTGTTTTTGGAAGTAGGGGAACAGCTGGAATCTTCTAGATTCAGCGAGGTGTCCTAATCGATGCTTTAGACATTACCTCTTGATTAAGCGTTACTCTAGTGAAGGAAAACACAGTGGAACTGAGACTGCTCTTTCCTCATGTACCTATGTCTTTTTGGAACACAGATTCTTCATAAATTATTTGTATTACTGGCCTGCTTAGAATATATTTTGCAAAGTGTTTCAAGGTTGGCAAATGTGATGGTAGAAATTAGGCTGGCCACATTCCATTCTGGAATAGGTGAATTGCCATTTGTCTCGTCCTGGAAATGGTAGCACACAATTCATCTGCTTTTGAACAGGTGTTGTAACATCCTGTTAGGAACGTTGCCCTGGCTACTGGTCAAGTCTTATCTGATTCTATAGAGCATGGGAGAAGTAAGATAGAAGAGAAAAATGATGACCTTTTTCTCTGTAGGAAAATAAAAGAGTGGGGTACCTGGGTGGCTCAGTTGGTTAAGCGACTGCCTTCGGCTCAGGTCATGATCCTGGAGTCCCGGGATCGAGTCCCGCATCAGGCTCCCTGCTCAGCAGGGAGCCTGCTTCTCCCTCTCCCTCTCCCCCTGCTTGTGCTCTTTCTCTCTCTCACTCTCTCTCTCAAATAAATAAATAAAATCTTTAAAAAAAAATAAATAAATAAATAAATAAAAGAGTGGAAAATGTTCTACTAAAATGAGAATGTGATAACCTACAGCTTTCTGAACAGCCATGTGTTGGGGGTGACCCTAGCTCCAGAATAATAATAGATAGCTACCATTTTGGTTACTAGAGTATTCCTATTATTTTACATTTATCTCTTTCAGTTTAGTCCTTACAGGTAAAGGTCTCCAGCTCGTTTGTAGGAGAGTATTGGTGCTTCCCACTTAAACATGAGAAGGGGCCTCAAGTAGAATCTGCTCTACTTAGTATTTCTTCCCCATCATTCTCTCCTGTACTTCCTTAGGTATTTGTAAGTCCAGTGGATTTCTCCTGGTTGACTATGTGACTGAATCAATTCTATTTATCTGATATACTGATTTTGAAAAAGAATTAGAAATCAATATGGAAAAGTGAAACCTGATTCATACTATACACAAAAAGCCAATTTCCCAGTAGATTATATTCCTCAATATGCAAAAGAAACACATGGGAGAACATCTTCATGGATTTGGGTATGGAAAGATTTTTGAAGAGGAAATGAAATGCACTAAATATAAAGGAAATGATTATTAAATTGGACTATACTAAGAACTTATGTTTCTCAAAAACACCATGAAGAGAGTACAGTGGACGTTCTAATGTGTCATTTAGATTCCTATTCAATGAAGAATTTGTTGCCTTACCTGCTGGGAGTGTTGGCAGCCAGACAGCTGCTTACAGATCATTCAGGAATTGTCTCAGCCATGGAGATCTGCCTTTCCCAAGACCACACCTCTTTCTGGGATGGCACATAGCCAGTGAGTGATGGATGTATGAGTATAGAGGTCTGGCTATCTTCACCAAACTCGTGACAACTCTAAAAGACATTCTAATTCTAAAACTTTCTTTAGAGTCAACTTAGGCTGTCATTGGTCCTTTATCACTGAGTAACTTCTCTGCCCAATCCTGATTCTGGCTTTTCCCTTCTATAGTTATTAAGCCACCCAATGGGAGAACTCCTTAATAAATATTCTGCCATTTGAGTCATCTGGGTAACCGAACCTGTATCAGAAAATAGAAAGAAAAAGCACAGAGTTGGAGAAAATATCTGCAATTTGTGTAACTTAAGAGATCATAAGTGAAATGTATAAAGAAATTCTAAAGGTTGTTAAGAAAGATAAGGGACCCAATATAAAAATGGGCAATAGATTCGAACAGCCTGTTCACAAAACAGGCAATGACCAATAAATTTTTTTTTTTTTTTTTTTTTTTTTAAGAGAGAGAGACAGCTAGAGAGGGAACACAAGCAGGGGGAGTGGGAGAAGGAGAAGCAGGCTCCCAGCCAGCAGAGAGCCCGACACGGGGCTCGATCCCAGGACCCCGGGATCATGACCTGAGCCGAAGGCAGACGCTTAACGACTGAGCCACCCAGGCGCCCCAATGACCAATAAATTTGAGAAAAGGCATTCAACCTTATTAGCAATCAGAGAAATACATGTTAAAAAACACAGTGAGATACTACTACATACTCACCAGAAGGTAACATTAAAAGGACTATCAATAGGAAGTATTTGTAAGGAGCAATAGGAACTCTTATACACTGCTATTGCTGAAGTTAGCATAATCACTTTGGAAATTGACACAACAGATTGGGATTATCTAATAAGGTTTATATGTATACACTATGATTGACAGTTCCACTCCTAGATATACACCCAGAAGAAATGTGTGCATATGTTTAGGAGTCAAGATAATGGTTATCTTTGGAGTATAGTAATAGGAAAGCGGTATAAGCAGACAACTGGGGTGCTAATGATGTTGTATGTGGTAATTCATTGAGGTGTACATTTATGTTCTCTGCACTTCGCTGGATGTGTGTTAAATTCCACAATTATAAAAGGTAACAAGAATTCGCTGTGAAACCTAAAAAACTAACTCTAATAAGATTTTAATACTGGAGTTATAAGACAGTTTCCTTCTCCACCATAGCAAGAGTGAATCAAAGAAATAATGAGGACTGTGGAGGCACAAGCAGAATGTCCGGAATGTTGTCAGTATTGGAGAGGAAGAACAGCTAAAAACGTGTGATGATGATATCAAGGGAAGATCTTTATTTTCTAGAGTTACATCAAGATTATGCCATATAATTAAATTACAACAGATTTCAGCATCTCACATTATAATGGTAGTGGAAAGAGGAGTGGTTCTATCACACCGTTTCCATGGACAAGTTATTTAAGCTCTGAATCTTTGTATCCTTGTTGTTAAAATGTTAATAAGACCCATCTCGTGGTGATATTGTAAAGAATAAAGAAAATAGGTACAAAAAGTGTCTGCACATCATAGATACTCAATAATAATAGTTTGTCACAACACCCCTTTCACAGTCTTATTGCATTGTTGGCTTACTGTATTGGGCATTTGAGATTGACAGTCCAACGTTCAATCTACTCCCTTCCTACCATGTAGTAATGATGTGGCTTTAGAAATATGTTCTGGTTTCAGGATTGGATTCTGATTAGTCTAAGATATTCATGGCAGTCCCATATTCCTTGCCAGTGATTGGTTCAAGAACCAAGGCTAAACTTTCCTGGGGAACTCCTTTCTTAAGACTGTGAAAAATTCAGTATGAGAATGAAGATGACCCACCGCAGAGGGCATTCCTGAGAGAATTGTAGGGAAACAAAGGTTAAGTCCTACTCATAACACAACTGAAGTAGCCCCCTCTACTACTCAACTTGTGGTTGTATTAACAAATAAAATTTTATTTTTCTTAAAGCCTATATGGATTGGGTTTCTATTATAGTCAAACTATTCTAACTAACATGCTCATACTGATTTATGATAAAAATTGTTAGATCTTCTTTATATGAAATGTTTTTTGCATCCTGTATCTTTATAGTTGATTTGGGAATTTAAGTAAAATATAGTATAATTATCCTGGGAGTTATATGCCTATTAAATACCACTTAATTGAAGTCAGGCTGTTCTGATCTGTTTGAAGTCTCTTTTCTAGCACTCATATTAGCAATATCTCTTCACAAAATACCTGGATGTGGCTTTGGCCTTCCCAACACGAAATAAGTAGGGTCCTACTCCCTCCTTCCTTTGTAGTAACTTCTCCCTTGGTGTCTCTTTCTCTCTCTCTGTCACTCCTTTCTCTCTTATCTGGTTGTGAGTCTCCCTCTGTTTTTGCAACTCTGTCTTTCTGCCTCTGTATGTCTGTCTGTTTTTTTTTTGTCTTTCCTGGTCTCTTTTTCTCTTGTTGCCACACAGGGAGACTGCTTTTCTTGCCTAGGATTGATAATTGCTGGAATAGTAAGTGACTGATGTATGTTTCTGACTATTCTCTTTTCTAACCTAAAGGGTTGTAGTAGGGATTATGTGGAATAACATATAAAGTGCCAAGAACATGGCAGGCACTAAATTAAAGGCAGTTACCATTGCTCTTCTCTCTTAAATCTTCTTCTGAGTAGCCAAAAGAACATGCCATGTTTTCTCTCCACTTTGAATAACTTGTCATTCTAAAGTGTGGGGGATCCATGACTGAGTAGATCTGGTATTTCATTTCTTGGTTATTGTGAACTCTTCAGAGGGCTTGGCTACCCCCCTTCTAAAGGTACTTCTCATTTCCACTGATTACTTATTTTTCTTTTTTCTTGTGATGTGAAGTTTATAGGAGAACAGTGGGATAGACAGAACATGGTCCTCGGAGCAAAATACTCACGTGTTTCCTCTATCCAAGTGGTTTGTGGAGTATTGCCACAAAAATATTCAGTTTTTCTGCTATTTGTCTTATCCTCAAAGTTCTCCACCATGTGCTTCCATACCCAGGTCCTGGATTTTACTAAGAGAATTTGTCATCTTGACTTAGAAACCTCTTTTTAACCCACCTTTAAAATCTGTTTCTCTTAAATACTGTATATCCCCTACTTATGAATTCTTTTTTTTTTTTAAAGATTTTTTTTATTTATTTGATAGAGAGAGAGACAGCGAAGAGAGGGGACACAAGCAGGGGGAGTGGGAGAGGGAGAAGCAGGCTTCCTGCCGAGCAGGGAGCCCGATGTGGGGCTCGATCCCAGGACCCTGGGATCATGACCTGAGCTGAAGGCAGACGCTTAATGACTGAGCCACCCAGGCGCCCCTCCCCTACTTATGAATTCTAGTCAGGATTTGAATGCTAGTCATGATTTCCATCCAGTCAAATCTTGGGAACACTTAAAATATTTTTAGTCTTATATATCAAATATATTTGATAGATGTAGTCTCTTAGTCTATGCAGTGGTAATCAGGACAATTCATTTACTAAATATGTATGTAAGTGTGTGATTATATAAATATGTATATGTATATATATTTATACATATATAATTATGTATATCTCCTATCATATGCTAGGACTAGGTGATGGGGCACAATTGTGAATAAGATCAACTAGTCTTTTCATCCTTATGTCACCTCCTATACTGGGTTGAATAGTGTCCCTCCACCTCCTCAAAATCTGGAATCTGGAACCTGTAAGTGTGGCCTTATTTGGAAATAGGGTCATTGTTGATGTAATCAAGTTAAGATGAGATCATACTAGATTGGGGTGGGCTCTAAATCTAGTATTACAGGTGTCATTACAAGAAGAGGGAAATTTAGACACACATAAACACACAAGGGGGGATGCCAAATGAAGAGGGATAAAGAAGAAGGCCATGTGAAGTCAAGGGCAGAAATTGGAGTTGTGTGTCCACAAGTCAAGGGGTACCAAAGATTGTCAGCAACCACCAGAAGCTAGGAGGGCAGCAGGGAACAGATTCTCCCTCAAATTCTCTGGTAGAAACCAACCACAATGACACCTTGCTTGCAGACTTCTAGCCTCCAAAACTGTATATTCCTACTGTTTTAAATCTATCCAGTTTATGGTTATTTGGCACAGCAGCCCCTAGGAAACTAATTAGATATAGAGTCCTTCCTAAGCTTTTTTTTTCCTTCTAATTTTTCTTTTTGTTTTTTATGGGAGGAGGTCTTTTCTTCACCTTATCCTCTCTACAGTATTACCTAGGCATTTATCTTCATCTCTCTTGGCCATTTGTTTTAAATCTTCAGGATTAGGATGGTAATCATTTTTTCTTGTTTTTCATGGGACGTGTCCTTTGCCTGCCAGTAGACTTTGATTTTGGCATCATAAATCACAGTCTGGAAACTTGTTTTTTGATGCCATCTATTTAATCAATGACAAGCATTTCCATATCTTGCATCCCCAACCTAAAGTATGACCTTCAACAGGAAGAAAAAAATGTACCTTATCCTTCCCGTCATTCAGTGATGTACTCATTGCATGTATCCCCTTAACAAATGTCACCCCATTTAGTATTTAGTTCAGTTTGACTTGTACCCTCTGTGTTACTTTTGTCCTTCTGGAGAAAATGCATGTGCGCTGAGGGTGGAAAACACTGTTTTCTCATTTTCTTTCTCCTTTTTTCCCCTTTCAGAATGTTGAGCTTTGAGATGAGCACAAAGCCAGCATTTAATACTTGGTTGACTGATTTGCTTTGAGTCTTGTTTTCCCAGGGAAGTTTTGGGCCAAGGACAGATATTCTGAAGTTGGTGGGGTCAGTGTACCAAGCTTCACTCTTAGTAAAAAATGCCGAAATACAAATTTCTGTCAAGTGCTCTGCCATGTGCCCTTGAAGGTGGGGCCAGCTTCCAGACATGTTGTCATCCATACGTATTTGAGGTTCTGCAAGGCTGCTATCTTACAGTATTCCTTGCACATTATAAACATTCGTTCTGGAGTATGATCTTCTTAGCAGCTTGGAGGGAGTAATCACATGAACACATTCTCTTCTCCACTCTCACATTCTCCACTTCCATCAGACTTTTTAGCCATGGAATTAATCCAAGCCATGTATTCAAGTTGGAGATTTTCCCATCTGTCTTATATACACTGATCAGTGGATTTCAATTCAGCAGTTATTTCAGAGCTTTTACTTGTGTCCAGGCTGAAGCCTAAGTACCCAGAGACTCTTCTTTTATGCATCAATCTGAACAAAGAATTGTGTTTACCTCCTTTGGAAGGCTGCTGGCTCTCCTTACAGTCCATGACTCCCTGGTGCATTTGTTGACCAATGATTATGAAACTCTGTCACTTTCACTCCTACTCTCCTCTAAAACGCCCTTAAACTACACTAGTACACCATGCAATGCTAAAAACTTCTCATCTATGTAGTTAAGTGTTGATCTGGCACAATATTTGTCATATTTCCATTTGGTTTAGTATTTTATTTTGTAGATTAAAGGATCTTTGAGTATAGACACTGTATTTGTTTTATCTGGCTTGGACTATGTCTCTCCCCTGGACAATTTTAATTGAGGGTGATTCCAGATACGCTCTTGACATGGGTCCACAAAGAAGGTGATTGACTTTTTTTTTTGGTAATTGATTTTTAAAAAGACAGCATCACACCATATATATACATATGAACATGGTTCTATTTCATTTTCTCAAGGCTGTATAAAAATGGATGGTAGTTACAAAGGATGAGTTGAGAGTCTGAGGTATAGGTATAAGAGATTAATGAGAGATAAGGTTGAAATACTGGATTGGGGCCGTTTAGAGAGAGGTCTTGATTCTTATGTACACGAGTTTAGATATCATGGCATGGATATAGGGAACATGTTCAAGGTCTTTGAAGAAAGAAGTGACATACTTGGAGTGATTGTCTTTGAGGACATCAGTCATGCCTCCAAGTGCAGGCGGGACTGGAGAAGGGCCAGGTGTGCAGGTGAGAGGCAATGAGGTCTTCCTGATCTAGAGACTTCTCTGAATTGTTGAGCTGAGCAAACATGACCAACAGTTATATTGTTGCAGAGCTTTCTACCTAAGGGTTCTTGTTACTATTCCAGGATTGAGAAATATTATCTAGTTGCCTGCAAACTGAAACCTAAAACTGTGTTGGGTTTCCATTGACCCATGGAAAATCAGGGAGCTAAAGGTGATGAATTGAGAATAAGCTGCCAGTGAGCCAGAGAACATTACTGGGAATTCTACTGAGCAGTGATTAGGCTTCTGTGGTATACATATTGCATACCTATTTCTGTCTCTACCTAAACCTCCACAGGCCTTAAATATACATTTAATAACTAGAGTTTCACAGAACCAAAGATTCACAGAAGGGAGACTTCAAAAGGGAGGATGCACCACAGAATGGGCATTTAATGACACAGGAGCAAGTGAAGAAAGGGGAGGTCCTCATTTTCTCAAGTTTGTGAGATTATCTACAGGTGCAGACTGTAGAGTTACAAGACTATAGAAAATTGATACATGGGGCCATGGCTTTTGATACATGGCTCCCAGGAGCCTGAATAAGTAGGCCTGGGTGAGTCAGACATGAGAGCGTTGACTTTTACCTGAGCCTTGTGCTCTTAGAAAATGGTGTTGGGTAAGAGATCTTCCCCATTCGCTTGTGATTAGGGAAATAGTTTTTACAGAGAGCTTCTCTTCCTTATATGACTTAGATAAGACTCGTGCTTCTCTTGGTTACCTATGACAAGGTCAGACAGAGACCCTCCAAATTACCATTATTTGCCTCGTAAATGATTAGTGGACTTGTTTTTACCCACTGCCAGACTGTGTAGTGGGAAGAGCATCTTTTGGCCTAAATACATCTGGATTCGAGTGTTAATAAGTATTGGTCTTGGGCAAATAACTTAATCCCATAGTCATCAAGCTGACTCAGCTATAAAATGGGCATAATAGTAGCTACTTCACCATGCTTTTATGAGGATTAGAGAAAACAAAATGTTTTTATCACGGGGCCTGCAGCATGGTAGGTGCTCAGTAAATGGTAGTAGCTATTACTAATACTGAGGCATCAGTGTTCATACGCTCTGATAGATACATAGAGGAAATCTCCATCTTGCCAGGATTTACTTCAAAAAAGAAAACTTGCTACCTCACCTTGACTGAACTTAATTAAGCTTTTCTCCTTCCCCAGGCCCTTGAACTCTGACCCACTGTCAGTCTGAGCCAGCATAGAGGCTCCTCCTTATTGTGCTGAGCATAGACTGCCTGCAGGGAAATTATTCCCTGATCAGCAGTCCCAGCAATCCAGCCCTTCATCCCAGTTACCCACATCCAGTTCTTTCCAGCCTGATGCACGCCTCTTTATAAAATAATAGCCTTTTCCTGCCTGGCTGTTGAGACACTTGCAGAATCTCATGGTCAGAACCTTCTCTATTGCTATAGTCTCCCTGTTGTAACAGTCCCTTCCCTCCCTCTTGCAATCATCCTTCCAAATAAAGTCTGTCTTTACCGAAGTCCAGACTTTTTTTTTTTTATTTGACAAGTGGGATATGGAGAAAGAAACTGTTGAGAGGAGCCTGGAAAGGGGCTTCTGCTGACAACCTTTTTCCCCTTCTTCCCGGAAATCCCAATAACAAAAAGGAGACCCACAGTAACAACTGGGTTAAACAACCTATTGTTTTCATAGACTCTTCTAACTAGAATGGATCTTAGAGATTAACCTCAATTTGCAAATAGAAAAGCCATGGCCCCATGTATCAATTTTCTATAGTCTTGTAACAAGCCAGTCAAAACTTAGTAGCATAAAATAGTAATCATTTACTTAGCTCAAGATTCTGCTGGTTGGTTACCTAGGCTGGATCCAGCTTTTCTGGGCTGGGTTCACTTGTGGGTCTGTGGTCAGCCACCAGGTCAGCTGGGGCCTGGCTGGTTTGGGAGAGCCTCCACCGAGACAGCTCACCTCCACTCCACATGGCGTCTCCTCTCCCAGCAGGCTAGCCTAGTTCGTAGGGTGGCTGGGAAGGGTTCTAAGAGACTGATGTTGCTTCCAATGCATTCTCTCGATCAAAACAAGTCACAAGGCTGGCCCATGTTCAGGAGGTGGAGAAAGAGATTTCATGGCTTGATGGGAGGCACCGCAAGGAATTATGGCTGTTTTCACAATCTATAAAATCCCACGAGGTGAAATAGTTGGCCCAAATTCAGTTCACCCAGTCAGTGGCCAAGCTGGTGCTGAAAGAAATGGTATATGTCTTAGTTCAGTACATTTTGCTGGTCTCAGCTTTGCAGTTTCCAGATGACACTATTCCGATTAGGGCCTCTTGAACTAGAAGAAAGAGGAAGACCATCTCTTTTCAAAGGATTTACCATGGAAAGCATGGGAAGAGGGAGACAGGTAGAGCAAGCATCATTATTCAGGTTGTGCCTACATAGGGGTGACCGGCTGTGAAGAGGGCGGGAGCTCTCATTAAGTTGGTGCTCTGCCCAAAAGCCACATGCTCTTGCACAGGGATTTTTTGCTTGAAAAAAGGATTTCCTCTAACTAATTTCTACAAAGGCACTGTTACTTAGTAAGCCCGAGGGGATGCCTATCTCTAATCCTCTCAAAGCTCCCTGTGAGCTGGTTTTGGCTTTGGACGTACAGCTCTCAATACTGCTAAGAAGCGGGATATGAAGGTAGCTGTCCCAAGGTCTTCTCCCAAATTGACCATTTTGATGGACAGGCCAGAGATGTAAGCATTTGGAAACCTAGCGTAGATACAGAGAAATTAACTGATGATAAGAGGCAAATCCAATTTTGAAAGCCTATAAAGGAATTTCAGGAACAGGAAAGGTCCTCCTTAGTGTTTTTGGTTCATCCTACACTTGGCTTCCTGTTCCTCTTACCACTTTCCTCCAGCCCCAAACCTCTCTAGAAATAGCAATTCTGTAGGTGTTGTCGACCACATTGGTTGTGTGCTTTGTCTCAGTCACCTCCCTAGCAACTCATTCCTTATGTTCACTGATTTCTGTGGGCTGTTGTACTTGAATTTCCTCTCCGCACGTGGTTTGTTACCCTGTGAAATCTGATCTCTTCTGCGACTCCAAAGAAAAATGATTTCTTTGCAGGAGATTGATGGTAAGAGTAAAGTGAATGATGTCCTCTCAAATTGGAAGATCTTCTTAAAAAAAAAAAATCCATAGGTGTTTTCAGGCAATTGGTTCTGTGCTACCAAAATGTGCTCTGTGTGACACTCACCCCATGAGGCGGCTCCAGACAACCGCATCCTGCAGTTAATTGAGTTTGGGAGACATTCCATTTTTGTATGCCTCTCTTAGAGGGTCATATGTACTTTGGCATGTTAGAGGAAGCTCCTCCAGGAACAAACTCTATTTAACATTTTTTTTAAATGTCCTGAAACGTCTTTGCTTATGAAGACCTTTAGTCTCTTCAACCTACTAACATCTGGTAGATCTCGTATTCTGGGGTGTACACCAGGAAATGATGCTCCAGCTGATACTGCAGCACACAGAAATATGGGTTTAGCAGAAATTAGGTAGGATTCAGAACCACATGGCTTGAATTCTGACCACATCTCACTGCTAGCCATCTTTATGACTTAGGAGGGACCTGTCACTCAGCCCCCCCTAACTTCAGTATTACCTTCTTCATGAAACCTTCCCCGATCACCCCTGTCTTCTGTGGCCTCTCATATTTCTGAAATTGTCTTGCATTCACTGTGCTCATCTCATCTTTGTCTTTCCCACAGAGACTTACTGCATCCCCTGGCTTTAATCTGGTCCCTCTCTCATGTAGGCTTTTGCAGAATTCTGTTGTGGAACTTTGACCTCCACACCACATCTAGGTGACCTTCACTCTGGCACTGGAAGGATGATTCTAAAACACAAACTCATGTATGTAACTCTTACTTTAACCATCTTTTGTAAATCCTTGTTGCCTGCAAGATAAATTCAAACTTGTTATTCTGTCCTACAAGGCATACACCAAACTGGCCCAATTTAACTTCCCTGCTTGATTTCTTGCTACTCTTGACCAAACACCTGATAGTCTACCTGCCCTGGACTCTGTTGTTTCCTGAATATGATAAGCATTCAAACGTGGGACTTTCTGCTTAGAATCTCCTTATCATCCTTCCAGGTCAGTCCTGAATATCACTCCCCAGAACAGCATGCTCTCGCTTTTATGTTCATATAATCCTTTGTATTTACTCATATAATACAGCACTTAATCACATTGCATTGTAGATGGACATGGGTCTGTATTTGTCATGTATTTTGAGCTCTTTGATTGCAAAGCCTGTATCATAGGCTTAAAGGTGTCTCAGTCTGTGGCACAGCATCAACCATATTGAAAGTATTCAGTAAGTTTGTGTGAGCAGATTGAATGTGAACCAGCCCCTTCCAACTTATGGTGATCTAGTCAAGGGGATGGCATGTATATGGCTCTCCCTCTCTAACAGTCCCCCTTTCAAACTCATTGTAGTCATTGCTAATCAAAAATGGCACTTTTCCCACTGAACCCAGGTGTATGTTAGAATCCATATCATCACATTGTTCTAGGAAGTCACTATTGATTGGTTAGAGTTGGCACTTCACTTGGAATCTGTTTCCATCCTTGGCATATTTGGACTCTCTTATAGATGAGAAAAGAGACTTAATGAGTTGTCCAAGAGGTCACACAGCAAATAAATATCAAACTTGAATCCAGGTTTCTTTATTACTGCCCTAGCACTCTTCCCACTATATTGAGATGCCTACTTTGTGAATTTCTATTTTATCCCTGTATTTCCTGGGCTCTTTAATAGGTTTGAAGTCCTCTGAGGGGGAGAACTGAGGGTTATGCATTTGGGTACGCCTCTTGTTGTCTTGCATCTTGTGGGAGCTCAGTGTATATTTTCAGGAACGTTGAATGGAGGGTTGCGCCTTCACCGTGCTTCTTGGATCTGCCACTCCACTTGGCAGCATTGGCTTTGGCATCACAATGACTCTGCACTTACGAAATTGCCAGACTTTTCGTTTACAATCATGGTTTCACCGAGTACCCCCACCCTAAACTCAGTAGGCTGTAGTAACGCCTTAGTCGTCACCGCAGGGGAAAAAATAAGATGCATTGTAAATCATGCAGCACATCAAGCCCAGCCAGTCTTCCCTTCCCCATATGGGACTTGTGAACGTACATTTAAATAGGCAAAAAAATAATCTTTACCCTTTATATCCCTTTTTGTGTGTGTGTTTAGAATCAATGATAGATTCTTTTTCCTACAGCAGCTGCTTACACATAGCTGTGAATCAGGAAAGCACTGGGAAGTGTGATCATCTGAGGGGTGCTAATGTGGCTCTCAGCTTCAAATTATCCATTTTCCCTTCTCTTGCCCTGACTGTGACATATCAACATGCTGAAAATTCCAGCCCTGGAGTCATTTTTCAGGCCAGTGCATGTTTCCAGAAGGCAATTGCCAAAATACCACAAATGCCCATGAAGATTGCCGTATGGAAATATTTGAACCAGCCAATTTTCCTTAGAAGGATAAGAGTATGGGTACCTAGGTAGAGAAGTTGTTCAAGTTTTTCAAAAATTTTTCAGGAATTCCAGAGCGGGAAAGTCTAAAGCTTGGGGGTTTCCTGTGTATGGACTTTCCAAGCACCCATAGGACAGCACATGGGGTATTGATATAATAATAATAGGGTATTGAATAGGGGACCCCAACATGGATGCAGAGATGGAGAAAATAATAGAAAAAAAGTTTGGTCTCAGAGCACCTGGGTGGTACAGTTGGTTAAGACTCTTGGTTTTGGGGCGCCTGGGTGGCTCAGTTGGTTAAGCGACTGCCTTCGGCTCAGGTCATGGTCCTGGAGTCCCGGGATCGAGTCCCGCATCGGGCTCCCTGCTCGGCGGGGAGTCTGCTTCTCCCTCTGACCCTCCTCCCTCTCATGCTCTCTGTATCTCATTCTCTCTGTCTCAAATAAATAAATAAAATCTTTAAAAAAAAAAAAAAAGACTCTTGGTTTTGGCTCAGGTCATGATCTCAGAGTTGTGAGATTGAGCCCTGTATTGGGCTCACAGTGGAGTCTGCTTGAGATTCTCTCTCCCTCTCCCTCTGCCTCTCCTGCTCGTGCTCTCTCTCTCTCTCAAATAAATAAATAAATTTGGGGAGTCATACCATTCTTTGGGTGATACATTTTTTACCATTTTTGTTTGGATTTATACAGAAACTTCTACCACTGACAGTTTGGCTCTTTTGTTTCTCACCTGAAATATTGCGGGTGCTGTTAGTTGGTTTGCTGCCTTCTGGTACCCCCAGCATTGTTCCACTCTACACTACCTCCAGGGTTATCATTCTAAAATAACAGGCCTGATCAGGATGCCTGGGTGGCTCAGTTGGTTAAGTGTCTGCCTTTGCCTTAGGTCATGACCTCAGGGTCCTGATCGAGTCCCATATTGGGCTCCCTGCTCAGTGGGGAGTCTGCTTCTTCCTCTGCCTGCCACTCCCCCTGCTTGCTTAGTCTCTCTCTGACAAATAAATATTAAAAAAATAAGATACAGATCTGATCAACATCCACTTTGCTATCTTGGTCTTTCTGTTCCCTCTCCTTGGTGGGTTTCCCCCTCTCCGCTTTGCCCACTCCCTTCAGTCCACACTCCAGGCCCAGTGCGGATGTTACTTTCTCAGTGAAGAGTTCCATATCCACCAGTCGGTTAAATGCTATCTTATCTGTGCTCCAATTGCATTTTTCAGGTAGTAATTTTGTGGCATCACCACATGGCATCCTTTTCAGTGGTCTATCAATCTGTTTTTCCCCATCCAAGTTATAGACTCCTGTTTTCTGTTTTCTATGGACTTTTGGATGCATGGAGCTTAGTACAATGCCTGACACATAGTGTGACTTTGTCAACTGGTTTTGGAACTGAATTGAATGCAAGGCATTTGAGGATTCATAAAATAGAGCAACTTGCAATTAAAAAAAATAAAGAACTCTATGTTTTGGGGCATTCTCAAGAATTGGAAGCATATCTTTCAACGTGTAACGTATTCATCTATCTCATTTGGGCATTTAAAAATCTTTTTCCGTTAGGTAGAAGAAAATTGAATTAAAAAGAAGCCTCTGTTTACACTGAATTCTGTCTTTCTATCTTGCTTTTTCTCTTTAGATAACTTTGACTTTTATAGAGATTGCTACTCCCCCTCTTTCTAAAGAGTTAGATCTATTTTCCTTCCCCGTCTTCCCCCACCTTCTCTTTCCCTGTCTCCCCCACCTTCTCTTTCCCTGTTCCCCTCCATCAGGGTTGTAGCTGTCATCCATCATCATTACCATCATCAGCCCCCATTGCCCTTATTCTGTATGCCAGGTACTTTACAAATACCAGCTCGCACTTAATCCTGCCAGTGTTTTGCAGCAAAGGTCTCATTTTCCTTTTTTAAAAACACAAAGAAACTGGGGTTCAGGGAGGTTTAGGAACTTGCAGAGTGTCACAGAGCTGAGATTTAATGCTAGGACTCTCCCTCCCTCCTTTCACCTTCTCTTTCTCTCTCTCTCTCTTTCTCTCCCCTACTCTTCTTCCTCCTCCTCCTCCCAACCCCATTATTATAAAAGAACAAAGCTGGGATTTTAAATTCTGCTCTTGTACTTCTGGAAGTGAATTCCTTTGGTTGGTTAATACCTGTGCATGGTTTGGGCAGTTTTTCACCCACTTAGACAAACCCCCTTCCGAGTCAAACTCAAGTTGAAAGGCTGGGTGAACCTCACTGTTGTGAAGGCAGGCTTGTGCTGTCAGGCAGATCTGCATAACTTGCTAGTTATCAGCCCTACATCCACATCCAGGGCCTGTGCCTATTCAGTGCTCTCCGTGTGGGTGGCTCTTTCAGAGACAGATTTTTGTCTTCACTTTGCTGGCTTGTTCTTCCTGATCCCTTATTTTAGATCCAAATGTTTTCTTCTGGAAATATTATATTTTGTTGTGGTCTAGTTTCCCCAGTGCAATAGCAAATGGAGTTTTTGTGGATTTCTGGACAATTAGATTAAAAAAAAAATGAAACAAAACTATTTTATGTCCCTAAGGAAGCTAATTCTTAAACTTGAATAGATTGCCAGGGACCCTTAATCCAGGATTTGGGCACACACACTTAAAATGGGTTACAGATGATCTCTAACAGGAAAAAGTGGGGAACATCCCAAATTAAGCTAGACAATTTTCCTTCTAACTTGTTAAATTCTTAAGTATCACTGACCCAGATAAATGCTAACAGATGGCCTGAGAGCTAACTTAAGCTTCAGTGTGGCCATCCTTGCAGCCTCGTCTGAGCTTATAGATACTCTTAAAGAAGGGTGCTGGCACTGAGGAACAGCATGGTCTCTCCTCTGGGGGGGTGGGGGAGCATGCAGTGTAGACAGTGTGATGACTGAAGCATCTTCTCTGTGTTGACATTTTGTCTCCCAGGGCTTCACTGTCCCCAAACTCTGAATGTTCCTCCAAAGGCCACTGCTCTTAACTTACTGTCCTATTGCATTTATTTTTTTTTCAGAGGCGGGCGCTGCCTGCCTCAAGAGACATCCCTGGTGCCAGCATCCTTTTCTTCGACCTATCATCTGCTCCTGTGAATAGTTCTACCAACTGCACTTTCTGTGGTTTGCTTCGTATGTCTTCCGGCCCCTTACACTGTGCGTGATTTTTACGGAGTTGGTGTTTCTTGGGGAGGAGAGCGGAAAGGAAGGAGGGGGGTTTATAAAAATAATGAGACCGAGCTTTGCTTAAAGATGTTCCAAATCACCCACTTGTAAATTGACTGTTTAGAGAGGCAGCTTTCAAAATTGGCCAGGGAGCTAGAAGGAAAAGAAGTAAAAATAATTCAAGCTCAGCAGATATATATTTAGATAACAAATTCAAAGAGAGGCAGATGAAGAAACCTGGATAAACAACTAAAACCCAGCAAATGAAAATAACATCGCAATTGGGCCACGCAGCTGACACATCAATAGTAAATCCTGACAAGGAAAAGTTGTGGATGAGGCGGCCCAGGGACGCAGAGATTATCTGGGAAGCTGGGATCTAATGGCTTCAAAGTCCCAGTGTCCTCCCCCCGAGGACGGCTCTGGAGGCAGGGTAGTGTGACATTTCCTCCTTGCCTAGGCATCAAAGGAAGATAAATATATGACCCTGTGATACCAGCCTGTGTTTCATCCTGGCTCCCATCCTCTGCGGCCCCCTACCGAGCTTCAGGCCCTTCTCCCATGGCTGCTTCATGAAGGAGCTGTGTGCTTTTGTTCTTCCATCTACTCACTTAGTCGCCTGGAACCATGGTAGTTTCATATGAATACTGATTCCTATTTGCCCATGATTTATAGATTATGTTCCAGGATGTTCCCATACAAGTCTCTCAAAAGCTTGGGAGTTAGATTATAATGCTCTCATTTCATAGGTGGTTAGGGATAGGGGAACTCACTCAGTGAGTTTGTCTAAGATTTTACAGCTCTCGAGTGGTAAAACTGGCATTTAACGTTTACTGTGCATTAGACAAGGCACGGTGTTAGTTGCCGACACCCAAAAGGTAAATAGGACATGGTCTCTGCCCCCAGGAAGATTAGAAACCAGGAAGGGAGAACAAAGAAGAATAAAGACATCTGTATGGATACCAAGGAAGAAACTAAGGAAGGTAAGAGAGGTGTACATTGAATAGGGCTGATAAGAGTTTAAGGAATCTTCCCTTCCAAGGGCATTTGAATTATAGTTGAGAACAGCTGAAGCTAAAAGCAATCTCTAAGATCCAAAGGAATTAATCATAAATGGGACATTTCAAGTATTGATGACTGGCAGGTGAGAAAGATACTTTTGGGCAGGAAATCCTGCTGGCTGACTCCTGATTTGGACAATATGGAGAGCTCTGTATTGTTAAATATGACACTTTGGCTTATGTTTTAGAGGCAAGTGGCTAAGGATAGACTCCCCTGTGAGTAGATTAAAAGTCCATCATTAGAGGGTTCAGACTGTGGAAGTCATCTCCTCCCTAGACCCTACTCTGAAATTGTGTGTGTCCTAGCCTGTATGTGGCCATATATGTGAGCACACTCAGCCAACTGGTTGCAAATCCATCCCTGTGCGGTACCTTCTGGGTCTCCTTCTCTAATCCTGTCCTCATTGCTTCTGCAGCAGGGTCTCATTCTTCAACTAAACCATCACAGTGGCCCCTCACAGCTTCCCTCGGGGCTGTATGCCCCACTGCCGCTCAGCGGCCGATCCCGCGCACAGCCATGACCCACAGCGCTGCTGCATTAAAAAGTATCCGATGACTCCCCTGGTTAAGAGAAAAAGATCCATGATGTGGTACTGATGGCCATGCATCGCAATTTGCCCGGAAGCTGGGGCATTTCACCCCTGTGTTCCCAGCATCACAGCTCTGCCCTCGGATGTGCCCCGGGTTGAGCGTCACCCTCCTCTTGGTCTTCAACCATCTGGTCTCTGCCTACCTTTCCAGACCCATGGTCCACCCACCCCTCCTGCCGAGTCCCCGGGGCTGTAGATCCAGCCCTCTTGGTCGTGCCAGCCGGGACGTGGACTTGTGCAGCTTTGCCTGCTGGCACTGGAGTGACCTCTTAGCCTGTTCTATGTAGTCTCATCTTTCAAACCCGGCTCAGATGCTACTGTCACCTTCTAGCCAGCTCTGTTCACCCCTTGCTTCTTCTGGACCCAGAATACCACTTGGATCTCTATCATAGCTATTGGGTCCTTTAGTCCCTGTGTTATAATTGTTGTCTCTATATAAAGACTCGTCCACTAGAGTGTGGGTTCCTTAAGGGCAAGGACTATGTTGTCTCTCTTCCCACTCGTGTCTTCCTGGCCCAGGATTTTGTATATGAAAGGGGCTCTAAAGTGATACATGGCTTAGATGTTGAGTGGTTCAGTAAATTGGGAATTAATTCATGGCTACACAGTTACAATAGGATTTTTTCTTTTCCAAGAGTTACATTTTCAGGGGCCTGTGTGACCCTTTGCCCTTTGCCAGAGAGGGGCCTCATATGACTTCTTCTTACAGAACCAGGTCATAGCTTTCAGCCACAGACACATTATCCTTCACCAGATATTCCTTGCATCATTAATAACCACTATCCCTTTCGGTCTGCTTTGTTTATTGAATACTTGCATCCTACTTTGAGTAAACCAATATAATCAACAAGGTTTTGAAACATTGTAACGGGTAATTGTTTGCTTTGTGTAAGGATTCTTCATAGGATGGCTTTTGGTAGTCAATCTTGTTAGATTTTCCATTGATTTACTTTAAAAATAGTGTGAAGAATGCATTTATTAGATAAAGGCAGAGCCTGTATTTTGAAGACTCTGAGTGGATTTGTGTCTTGATATTGGTTATCCCTTCTTATTTCTTGATTGTTTTGAGGTAAATTCAGTTCATGTTTGACCATTCTGGGTTTCTGGCCCTGTTAATTCTTTGCTTTTATGTAGACCAATGAAGACTTCCGATCTAATTGTTCCTGGAAGGTCACCTCGACAGGTGAACCCCTCTTGTTCTTTTTGACCATCCAGAATCTTCAATGCCTGTCAGTATAGAAGACAAAAAATAATTGTTTTCCTACCTTCCCTTGTAGCCAGGGTTTTGGTGTGTGGCCTCGGTGCTTGCAAGCAGCGTGTCCTCCCCAAACTTCAAGCTGGGAGCTAGTGTTACTAAGAAAAAGGCACCTGAGGGAAAATCACTGTGGCTTGGAAGGCAGCAGTCACATCTGCTTTTCCGAAGCAGCGGAGTCTGTTCCCGTGGTGGAGGTGTGGCTGTGGGGCCTCAGGCCAGCTGTGGGGGCAGCGATGTTTCCAATGAAACAGGCTTGTGGAGTGATTTTGCTATTATTCCTGGCTGCAGAGCCTTTTATTGTGCTTCTCTGGCCTTCCAGAATAGTCTGTGAATGACCCAGTGTCCTTTAATAAACTAGCTAGAGTTAGGTTTTATTATTCAGAACTAAGAAAATCCTGATAGGTGTAGAATCTGCATTATGTCTGGTGCTAGTTCATACTGTTGATTCTGTCTCTGGAAATAGTCTGTCATGGCAAAAGGGATGGTGAGACAAGAGTGCTCCTGCTGTGGCTTATGTCTCCATAGTGAAGCTGGTGTCTGTGGGATTAAGTCCTGGAGGCTCTAATTCTTAAGTAACTCTCCCATCTGTTGACTTTTCTCCATCTCCACTGCCATCATCTGAGGCCAGGCTATCATCAGGCTCTCCCTGGGCTACTGCACCAGTCTGTGCACCTGCCTCCCTGGGTGCAGTCTTGGCCCTCTGTAATTCACCCTCCTACTGCAGTCAGAGGGAGCTTCCTAATGCATGCATTTGGTCCTGGTATTCCACTTTGTGAACCCCTTTAATGGATCTCTCATACTCTTCAAATAAAATTGAAGTCCCAAAATGGTTTCAAGACTTGAATGTTACAGCTCTATTTACCTTTCAAACTTTATATCTCACTTCTTTGTTCCTCTTATATTGGAGTCTGCATCAGTTCCTCAAACATGGTTCTAACCTCTGGGTCACTCTGTTTCTTCTGCTTAGAACCCTGTTCCTCTCCTCACTCCGCCTTTTTTGTTTGGATTACTCTTTGCAGTAGGCAAGGTATTGCTGGCTGTCATAAAAATATAAATTCAAATCTTCAAGAGATTCAACACAGTAAGAGTGCATTTCTCATTTGCTTCATAGTCAGTCCAGTGATGGTATTTCTGATTGTTAAGCCTTCTTCATGGCCATCTGGAAACCTTGGCTCCCTCTGTCTCCATGGCTCCCCTGCCCTCTGGGTCCTTAAAGATGCCCCCTTTCAGTGGTGCAGGGGAAAGGGAGAGAATGAAGAATCTCTGAACCAGGCCTGAAGGATATATGGCACTAATCCTAATTACAAGGGAAATGGGAACTCCAGTCTATTCGTGTATCCTATAGGAAGCAGACATAGGAGTCTCTGCCCCAGAACTCATTAATTTTCAGGGTTTCAGCTGTGACTGCTTTTTAAAGCATTTCTTTGATTCTCTGATCCCAAGTCTGTTCAGTACCCCTTTTGATGCTCTCAAGCTAGCATGTTTTCTAAGAGAGGCATTAGAACACAGAAGCTAAAAATAGAGCATAAATGAGCAATAGACTAACATGGATTTGCATCTCAGTTTCACTATTCAGTAGCTATTGGATTTGAGCAAGTTAGCTAATTATGTTTTGGGTCCAATTACCTTTTCAGTGAAACTTGGGTATAGTAGCCCTTACTTCAAAGTGCTAAAAATTAAATGAGATGACGTATGCAGAGTAATTAGCACCTTGCTCATGTACACAGTAAGTGTTTGCTAAGTATTACTACTCACAGTTTTCTTGCTTGTCCACCTTGGCACATGAGAGTCTATAGAGCACATGCTTGTCTGGGATGTAGTGTTTTGAAGGGCACTGGTGCCGGCCAGTGAGGCCTCATTGCATTCATCTCTTTCCAGCTCTACTTTCAGTGACCTCACATTGGATGAGTGAAACAGGCCGTTGTGTGAGTATTTATACCATAGAAATAAGCAAACACTATCAACTTTTTTTTTTTTTTTTTTTTTAACCTGCACACCCCTGCTTCTGCTTGTATTCTTTACCTTGTTCTTGGGGGAAAGATCTGTGAAGAAAAAAGCCCCACGTAGCCCCTCCTATGCAGTAAGTGGTCAGTAACTATATTTTGAGAAACTGGCTCACAGTGTTGGGAGAAGCGTAGAGAAAGTAGAGCAAAGCACCATGTACCCCAGAGACCATGAGTAGCGCAGGATTGAAGAGTGACGGGTCTCTGGAGTCTTACCCGTGGTAAGAGGGCTTTCCTGTCTGAGCTGGTTCGGAACCACAAGCAGAGCCAGCAAGGTCCGAGCACCCCAACGACGCGGGTTTGTGGTCCCTCATGTATCGCCAAGGGACGCAGAGGGGTAAAAGGGAGAAGTTTTTCAAGAAAAAAACGAGCTAGTAGTTCTCTGAGCAAGATGATGTGAGCAATGGAATGAGGAGCAAAGCCCATAACTGATCTGCTGTCGCGTTTCATCCGCTGTCCTCCTGGGGCAAACTGAGTGGACTTGTTTCATCGTGTCGTGTAGTAATTATTTTCCATGTTTGCACTTGTGTCAAGATCGGCTTGGGCCACTCCCTTTATTTTATATATACTTATTGATTTGGAGGAGAGGATCAGTCATCTTATATTATTTCAGCCCTTTCTGGAAAGTACCATAGCGCTTAGGGGCAGGACCAGAAGCAGTTACCTGGTTCCATCCTCCGCCTCTTGTCAAGCTCAGCTTTGTTTTCCTCACAGAATCTGGACAATGTTCAAAGACTATTGATTAAAAGAATAGTATTGATTAATTATATCAGAGCCCTTTCATACAAGAAGTCAATCCGATCTATTTTAAAAGACACACAGAGCAGCTTTCCTCTCCTTACCCATTTATGTGAAGGGTTTTCATCCCTCCCTTCCTTCCTTCCTTCCTTTTATTTTTAAAATTTCAGCCTAACTGCATGTGTGTTACTTTGCAAATGTGACAGGGAAGGCGGTAAGTGGTGGTTAAATTTTATCCTTTACTTATCATCTCAAATGCAATACTTTCTGCCCATAAAGGCTAGTTCGGTTCCAACACCATCTTCTCTGAACCTTCAAGAATCCAACTCCCCCACCTTTTTTTTGTGAGTTAGAAGTCCTGCAACACTTGGATTCTCTGTTACATGACTTGGGTCTCTCCACAGCCCTCACGTCTTCGTGTTGAATTTTCTTCTGGACCCGTCTGCTGATCTAAGCTGTGACTTGTGTGAAAGCTGGGGCTTTGTTTTATTCCTCTTGGTTTTTCCAGCACAATACACAATATCTGGCACACAGGAGGGGTTCTAGAAATAGGTACTGAATGTCTGCATGTTTCATCAGTGATTGAAAAGGCTAAGCCTTATAGTGCCTCTGAATGCCTTCTAGAGCAGAGGATATAGAGTTCTTAGACACCGAAGGGGATTTAGAAATCTTTTCAGTTCCCGAATTCTCTTTCACAGATGAATAACCCGAAGGCTCAAAAAATGGATCTTAAAACTGAAATTCAAAGTGAGTTTCCTGAGGTCACACAGCTAGCACTTGGCAGAACTGAGACTTGAACTCAAGTCGCCGGCCCCTGAACACACTCTTTCTGTAACACTCTAGGTGCCCTTCTGCTGGTGTGCACATTCTGCTCGACTGTCCCAGGCCGACTATAGTGATAAATAAAAACTGAGCAGATCCCCTTGGGGAGCAAGCACACTTTCTCAAAGGTCCATTTGGGAGAGGAACGGCCATGAATTGCTACTCGGAGGTTGCAAAGATGTTTTCATTCCCGCAGGAAAGAGAATATATCACAAAATGGAGACTAATTTACACTCGTCGCTGCTCCTTCTGATCCATTACTTCAACTTCTGAGTTTATCCTCGAAAGCACAAAAGAGAAGGGACTAAGGAGGAATTATTATTTAGAAAATGTAATCCAATCTGAAGCTGTGAAAATTCCAGCCTTGTTCCTATTGCAGGAGAACATATCCATTTACTATGAGATTAAAGTAATGGCTATGTGCATTTCTTCCAAATAGTCTTTTAAAACCTGTGACGGAATAATACACCCCACACAAGAGAGCCGCCTGGCCAATCACAAGTGCGTAACAAAGATAAGCCGAGAACTAGAAAACAATGAGAGGACCATTACCTAACCCTGAAGCCCGCCCCCAATTCTGACTGCTGTGTTTGGAATCTCCTTTATTGAACTGAGCCTCCGCTGGGCTCTTGACTTTTCTGAGTACAATGCCTGCAGGCTACAGGGTTATTGCTGTTGTTTTGTTGTTTTAGCATAATAATTTCCCAGGAGATAGGGGCTCTCTCTGATACTTCCTGCCTGATCAGCAACCAGAAGTGTTTCTGAAATACATCATTGTTTTTAACAGTGTTCCATAATTAAAATGAGGGGAAGGCAGGACACAAAACATTTTTGCTGATGCATTTAGCAAATGCATTTCATTGATGATTTCATTTCCCCCCAAATCAGTGTCCAGAGGTACTGTGCGCTGTGGCAATAGGTACTTGACAAGGTCAGCCCGGGAAACATGACAGAGAAGTCGTCAAGATAGCTCTCTCCTTTAGGTATCCCATCATCTTTTGAAAATTTCTAGGTACCCACTATAGAGGCCCAAATCATTTCAGAACCACCAGTATACCTGTATGATGGGCCATGGAGTATGTTCTTTTCTATTCTTCTAAGTGCAGCACAGAGTTCAGTGCTTAATAGGTGGTCATTAAATAATTGTTAAATGAATAAATGAATCCTCTTGGTTATTTTGGCTTTAAAGTGTTTTCCTTGACATTAGTGGACTTCATTTGTACTTCAACCTTAAGATGTGGGATCTATTAATGACATTTTACAGCTGTGAAAATTGAACCTCAGAGAGATTAAATTACTTGTCGAAGTTGATATAAAAAAAATTCACAAAAGCATAAAAATAATTCATAAACGTATTTAAATGATTATAATTTTATTAGTAATAAAAATACACTAAATTGAACATACTATTTTCACTTATATTAGCAAAAATTAGAAAAAGCAATATTGAGTGTTGACAAAAGTGTAGGAAAATGGGAACTGCTTATATACTTCTAGAATAAGCATAAGTTACTACAACCTTTTTGGAGGGCAATTTATCAATATGTAAAAATCCTTGAGAATTTGTAAACCTTTTGATCTAGCTATTCTGCTTAAAGACATTTATTTTAAGAAAATAAGTACACAAGGTATTATAGGGTGATTATTAAAACGTTACATTAAAGAAAATAGGAAGTTAGAAATCCACTAATAAAAGATTGGTTAATTGATGTATGTATTGCTTAATGTGTGAATATCCATGTATTAGAATACCATTCAGAAATTAAATTTGAGGTGAGCCTGGGTGGCTCAGTTGGTTAGGCGTCTGACTCTTGATTTCGGCTCGGGTCATGCTCTCAGGGCCCTGAGATGGAGCCCAGAGTCGGGCTTCGCTCTCAGCAGGGAGTCTGCTTGAGATTCTCTCTCTCCCTGTCCCTCTGTCCCCCACCCCACATGCACTTGTCCACATGTGCCCTCTCTCTAAAATAAATAAATAAATCTTTTAAAAAAAAGAAATTAAATTTGATATTGATATGGAAGAACTTTCATGACATATTGTTAAGTCAAGGAGGCAGTTTACAAAATAAATTGTATAATGTGATTGTTTTTTTGGTTAAAAAACCTTTATGTCTGTGTGCTTGTGAACATGTATAGATTATCACATGCTTATGTGTATACTTTCATGGATCTGGAAGGATACATCAAATTGTATGTTGGTATGTTAATCATTCTTTTCATTTTCTGTATCTTAAGATGTCTTGGCATCTTGAGGGGCCTTACAGCCCCTCGGAGGGGAGAGACTGTCCTTCCCAGGAGGGCTAGCTAATTCCTAAAGATAATAAGCAATCTAGAAGCACATGTCTCATTTGCAGGCAAACTACCCTCCCCCACACACTTATCAAACTCACACACACCAAGCCAATATTTCCCCTGTCCCAGATCAACCCAAGGCTAGGTGCCAGACAGCTAGAGACGGCCCCGAAAGCCTAGAGCCCACTGACATTATTCAAACTGGCTAGTCCTAAGATGTTTACTCCGCCCTTCCTTGCCTTTCCCACAGACATCCCAATAAAACTCAGGCCTAGGCTTTCCACTCACTCCTACTTCTACCTTCTGACCCAAACCTGATGCTTTCTTGTGGGCCCGCTTGGCTTGGCATGCCCCTTTGGGAAATGTAAGTAATGAGTTCTTCTTTCATTTTTTTTTTTTAAGTTTTTTTAATTTATTCATTTGACAGAGATAGATACAGCGAGAGAGGGAACACAAGCAGGAGGAGTGGGAGAGGGGGAAGCAGGCCTCCCGCAGAGCGAGGAGCCCGATGTGGGGCTCGATCCCAGGGCCCTGGGATCATGACCTGAGCCGAAGGCAGACGCTTAACGACTGAGCCACCCAGGTGCCTCGAGTTCTTCTTTCAATAATATTGACTTCTCCATGTCATCATTAGTCATCTCTGTAAATTAAAATCCTGTGGTTATTACAAATGAGATGTCTGGGTGTTAAGAATTCACGTTAATTTTACTTTATGCTTTCTTCTTTTCTATATTTTATGTGTGTGGGCATTTAAAAAAAAAGAAAAGCATCCTTTTTTTTTCCCCCTTATGGTTTTGATCTCTTCATTTATTTTAAATATTCTTCTTTTAAGGATTATCTGAGAGCATCTGGTGTTTGGGGAAATCTTATTCCTGTTGCTTCTGAGTTTGCTGGCTCACTCGTGGTAGATTGTTTTCTTATCTGGTTAATAGCTCTGTGGGCTCATCTTACCTGGGCCTTATCAGAGGAGATCTTACATAGCTTACTAGAATTGTTTCCCCAAAGGAGTCTTTCATTCTAACCCAAGGGTATCACTAGCAGCTGTTTCTCAGTCTGAAGCATTTCTGACCATGAAGGTGGTATGCATCCAATCACCAATGCAGTACGTGGGCAGGGGATTTTGAATTTCCTATCTAGAGCACACGTAGCAACACACAAATTTCGTGTGGTCATCCTGAGCTGGTGGTTCCTTCTTTTCCTGTTTTCTAGCTCATGCTTCCATCATCATTCCCTCCCCTGTGGGCCGACATTTTGCTTTTGATCTTTTTTATCTTCACCCAAATCTCTTCATCTTCCTCCCTGTCTATTTCCCTGTCATGATGACCTACTTCACCTTGACCTCCTCTCCATTCACTCGAGAATCTTAACTCAGCACCTTGCTGGAGCCCAGAGACTCATCCACCATATTCATTTGTACATTCAACGTCAAGATTCTTAGTTCCTGAGCATGGCATGCTGCCCATCATTGCTGCCATAATACCCGTGGTCGCTTGAGCTCACAAACTGGCTTCTTTCTCTGGTTTTTAGTTTCATCTTTGGTTTTTTCTTTCTTGTTTTTTTTTTTTGTCTCTCCCCGCACCCCCCCCCCGCCCCCCCGTGCCTGAGGATTTCCCTTACTTTTTTAAGGGCTCATCCTTGATTTTTCTTTTTAAAGTCCTATTTTATTAAGCTTTACTATGTATTTTGCATTGTGAGCTTTAAAATTATGTCCTGGAAATGTAAATCTTATACAAATAGCAAGAAAAACAATAAGCTGTTTCATTTTGGAAAATGAAATAGTTTGTCCAATATCATGGACATATATCATAGACATTGTCCAATATCATGGACAATTGGCAGAGGCAAGACTTGAGTGTAGGTCTCTGGCTCCAAATTCTTTGTACTTTTCCATTGTCTGCTCACCCCCACCTCTTAAAAAAGAGTAAGTAAGGCAATGAGCACCATATGAGAAGGCAGAAGACCTAGATTCTTTTCAATCAATATACCACCTGCATGATCTTGAGCAAGTTTTATTACTTCTCAGATTCTTAGTTTCACTATTGGCAAAATGGGAATAATGTCTACTCTGCTTATTGCCAACCTTGCCATTAAGATATCCATTAAAGGGGCGCCTGGGTGGCTCAGTTGGTTGAGCGACTGCCTTCGGCTTAGGTCATGATCCTGGAGTCCCGGGATCGAGTCCCGCATCGGGCTCCCTGCTCAGCAGGGGGTCTGCTTCTCCCTCTGACCCGCTTCCCTCTTGTGCTGTCTCTCATTCTCTCTCTCAAATAAATAAATAAAATCTTTAAAAAAAAAAAAAAGATATCCATTAAAAGAAAAGACTTAAAGTTCTTTTAAAATATTCAGAAAGAAAGAAAGAAGGAGAAAATAAGCCATTTAGTAAAAGGATGTCCTATGATCATTGTGACGGAGGTGATGTTACACATACCTTGATCCTTAAATATACTGTTTATAGGTAACCTTTTATATTCCATTTGATCCTTCATCATCAAGATTTCCAGTCTCCATATGGTCCTTCCCTTCCCTTGTCTTCACAGTGTCCTCTGAAATTTGAGGTTTTTCAAATGTTTCTTAAAACCCCATCTGTGGGTATGGAGAGTTCATGGACCACCAACGGAGTCAGCTGAGTAGACACACTGTCACTGTAATGAGATGAGTTAGTGGAGGTGAGCACAGAGTGCTGGGAGGTCCCAGGGGCAGGGAATCCTTTCTTTCCATCTCTCCCTCATTAAATCATATTGGTCTTGTGGACTAGTTGTTTGGAGCCCTACTTCTAGCTAGGTGAGTGGATGAGCCAGGAAAAGCTGACCTGATTTGAGGCTGTTGAACTTGTTATTCTTCAAGAAATGGATTTTCTAGAGATAATGCCCCAGGCTGCAATGATGAGACTGATGGTGGGGATTCTGGCAGCCCTAGCTAGTAGAGGGACTGTTCTGGAGCCGGCAGTCTTCTGATGCATCCTTGGAACATATGGTATCTGTTAGCTGAGTCAACACATGACCCAGAGGGACCCCGAATGGACAGCTCACACTGAGTTTCCCTTTAGAAGAACTATCTGACTGGCAATGACAAGATTTTTTTTTTAGGGGCATGACTTCATGTATAGATAGGGAAAACTTTCCTCCCTGAAATGCTATTCATGTTTGTCACATGTACCCTTGCAGTGGTCTTGTCAAACAATACCATACCAGTGTCAAGTGCAAAATCAGTTGTGTTGTGACCTTTGTGAGTGGCTGGAGATGCCTCTGTCTTTCAGGTCTGAGTTTATCAAACTTGTAGGCTACAGTAAATTTGTTCTGAGGAATCTGCTCAAGGAAAATAAATCAGGGGTTGGTGAAGAGTGGGGGTGGTTGAAAGGGGGCGACTAATCCTAGAATAGGTTAAAAAAGCAAAACACTCAAAGTAGAAATATTAAAAATAGAGAAGCCTCCAGGACCAGATGGTCAGAATTGTGAACAAGCCTGGGGACAAAATTAAATAAACCCTCAGGGAAATATTTTGTCATCTTGTTTGGAAGCCTCTGTGGGCACTTGGAGCTGCTTGAAAGCTTCCCGTGCCCCCTTCTCCATTTAAAAGCTACGGTAGCAAGAACGCGAATCTGACCTACTTTCCAGGACGCTTTTTTTGGTCAGAAAGGAAAGATGAAATGATATTGAGGCCGTGGGGTACAGAGATAAAAGGACTGGATTTGCTGTCAAGAAATCTGGACAGAAGTGCTGACTCTGTCAATAAAAATAAAATAATAAGATAACAACTAACCTTTATTGAGTGTTCAGTGCTCTACATAGGTTACCTCATCAAATGCTTATGAAATCGAGATGTAGGGGCTATTGTTCTCGTCCTACCCACGTGGGTACCCTGGAAAAGGCATAAAGGAGGAAAACTTCCTTGGACCCTCTTAGGTTCTGTGCTGGCTTAAGAATTAAACTGATAGAAGATAGATTAACAGGAGAAAACATACACATTTATTTAATATTTTCACGTGTATACGGGACTCGTCAGAAGGAAAATAAAGGCCGGAAGAAGCTGTTAGCCTCAAAAGTTTATAATCTTTTTACACAGAGGACAATAAATTGTGGGCATGTTTCAAAACAGAGGGGCTTGGGCTAGGGGCCAGTGGCTGGGAAATATATGGGGTAAGCTAATGGAAGATAAATTATTTTTGTAGGTTTGTCCGTACACATCCATTCCGACATTGGCTCCCGGTCTCTGGTGATAAGGAGATCCTTCCCTTCCTGGTACGGGCAGGGCACCTTTCTCACAGGAAATTTTATGAGCTGCTTTTAGATGGAAAGGGGTTAATTCACAGAGTGCTTCCTGCACCTGCTGACTTGACTAAGACATGGCTTCAGCCCAAAATAATCAGTATGGCAAAGTGGCATATTGTGGGGTGGCATGTTCTGAACCCCTGAATTCTGTGCCTCTTAAGGAGCAGAGCCAACACTTGAAGCTGGGTCCTGTGTTACTCCAGAGACTGCTTCTAACCGTAGGCTGTCCAAACTCGCCCACCTGCATAACTTTCTCACTCAGCCTCGTCATTCTTATTTCACTGTCACGGGATCCAGCCAGACTTGTCCTCTCTGTTGATAAAGACGTGTGTAATTTCTGGTTTAACATTCATCTGTCTCTTGGATTGTAACTTGCCACAAGGATGGTGGCTCTATTGGGATTGCCGTATTTCCAGCACCAGGCACAGGGTCTGACGTAGGGTAGGTGCCCAGTAAATATTCACCAAGTGAATAAATGATACGTAGTAGGTCTCTTTCTTTCACTCCTCCGTCCTCAGATCCAGCAGCAGCATAGTCAGATGAGTCTTTGGTACCACTTTCTCCTGCTTCTTGAGGGACTCGTCCAGAGCCACTGATGACTTGCTTGCTTAGTTTCTCTTGATTCTGCCTTTGGAAACAACACTCATTCATCTGAGGCCATTTCTGTCCCAGATAGAGTAACTGACATTGCCATGTATTAAAGTCTCTGTATATAATTTAAGAAGCGGTGGCATAGTCAGTAAGAATTTAAAAAGCACCTTCTCTCTGCCCAGGCTTATGCTAGTCATTGTTGGCTCAGGAATATCACCAGCCTTGGCTCCTGGGGGCCTCGGGGGTGGGAAGGAGAATAAGCACTAGCAAACAAGGCAGTTGTTGAGAACACTATATGGGAACAAGGGCCAGGTTAAGAAGCTAACACTGGGGGGGTCCTGGGAGGGGGAGGCCTGGTGGAGAAGGGGTAACGGGAGGGAAAGAGCAGAGGGGAAGAGTTTGAGTAAGTAAAGGAAAGGAGGAAGGGCAGTCCCTAATGGTTCCTTTCTTCCTTCTCCAGAGAATAGGGGGTTACACACTAATTCCTGCTGGTCTCAGTAAAAAAGAGCATCGACTTACTACTTACTGAGCCTTGAGCACCTGCTTTTACCTGCATAGTATAGTGTATAACTAGGTCAATACAACCCAAGGAGGTAGAACTCATTGTTGTTATTGTTTTATTGTAGATAAGAAACTGAGGCACAGACTGGTTAACAACATGCTCAAAGGAAACAACATTTTGTAAGTGGTGGAACCAACATTTAAGCCTGAGAACCTGCCTCACGAGATGTGTTCATGGGGAAGGAGACTTCAGCATGGGTTTGTGGTGAGGACCTTCCCAGCTTTCAGGATGCCCTGCGTTGGAAGATGCAGTAAGTGCTCTCCCCTAGAGCTGGGCTTCTGTGCCCTTAGAAGCCCCTCTGATTTCAGGGTCCTTATGTGTGTATTCTGTCTCTGGAAACACCAGGAAAGTGAAAATCACAAACCAGATGGCGTCCTGGTATGCAGATCAGAATTAGGGAAACCCCTAAGGCTCAACTAGAATGGCTAAGTTGGCGTATGGTTTGGACATGCCTAACCTCATCAGGGTAAACTCAGAAACCATGCAGATTAGGAGGGGGATTGACAAACCCATGAGTTGTCAGCAGCTCGGAAGGAGCTAGTCACTAATACTACAGAGAACGAGTGACATCTTGCTACCACATCTCACCCCCATCAGATGGGAGGCATGTTTTTGGAAAGGCATTGTAAAGAGTTCTCCTGGTGAAAAGTCAGCATCATTCAGGGAAGGGTCTGAACATATGATTTATAGGGGTCCTTGGAGTGAAGAGGAAAGTGATCTGGAAGGTCACAAAGCTAAGGAAGAAGATGAAATGGCTCAGTGTACCTCCTAGTTTTGTGTCACTTCTTTGAGATGGTTGGGGCATGGCTCTGCCTAGGCTTGTCTCTGCAGTGACCTTGCTAATGGCTTTTCTGTGTCTATAATGTGAAGCCTGCAGTTGATGACTTCTGTCTAAATTTCAAGTGGACTCTGAATTAGTGTGCATTAAGATAATAGAAGCCTTTTTACATGTGGGTGTCTTATGTCCTTAATTTTGTAAATTCCTGATGACCGCTACTATACCTTAATTGCCTTTTATAGTCATTGTGGAACTAATGATTTCCAGACTCTCTTTCAATGCTAACATCCTGAGATGTATAATTGCTTCTATCTAGACTTCTAGGGGGTCCCTGGGGTTGAGGTAGAATAAAGAAAACTGGGAAATATGTTCTGTCCTGGCAGCTGTGACCATAGGAGAGTCTCTTCCATTAGTTATCACTTTTAGGGATGAATGATGAGAAATGGACATCTGCTGTTTTACCATCTTAAATAAGGACTCAAACTTGTATCTCATTTTCAAGTTTTATGTTGAGTTTGATGGCTAACAAATCTCAGTTCAGTTTGGGCTGGAATTTTCAGGGTCGTGTTAGAGAATTGATTTATTTTTCTTCTTGAGTTTTCCTTTAATGCAAAAAGCCCAATTCTGAAACATGAGGTAATGAATAAAACATGCCTGCTTGTCAACATATGAATATGAAAAACCCTGTTGGTTTAATATTTTCTCAAGAAGATCAATATCTACAGTCACTTTCTTCATGAACAAAGGATATCTCCCCACTCTTCTATTAAGGAAGGGTATGCTCACTGAAGGCAGGGCTGAGGGGGAGGGCAGAACTCATAATGACAAGAGTGACAAGATTAATGTATTTATATTGTGTGAATATCAAGTACTAGAGTCTGATGCTCTTGTCCTTGCTTCAAAGTGTCCCTATTGCTGCTGAAAGTGTATTAAAGGAGATGTATTGATTCTTCAAACTTCATAGTGTTTGCCTTTTTGCCAACATACTCATTCTTTTTATCTGTTGTTTCCAATCTGTCCCCATAGCTCTCTTGATCCATCTCATAAAGGGGTCATCTGTCTGGTGATCTTTTGTATAATATTTGTGGGAACTGAGGGCCTTTGAGGGGAAACGGTGTTTTTCTCACTCTGAGTTCATTCTTTTGCGTTGCTCAGTAATATTTGGTGGTATGTAGGTATTAGAGTTTTGGGGTTTTTTTGTTTGTTTGTTTGTTTTGTTTTTAACCATTAACCCACCGAGGAACATCTGTGTTGTTTTCTATTGGGGGTGCTTATAAATGAAGCCGCCGTGAACATCTGTGAACAAATATGGGTGAATATAAGCTTCCACTTCTTTTGCATAAATGTCTAGGAGTGCAATTGCTGGGATGTATGGTGCATTTAGTGTTATGAAAGTCTGCCAAAGTGTTCTCCAGAGTGCCTGTATTATTTTATATTCCCACAAGCGGTGTATGGATTTCTCCATGTCTTTGCCAGCATTTGGTGGTGGTACTATTTTTTAACTTTTTTTTTTGTTTGTTTTTTTGTTTTTTTGTTTTAAAGATTTTATTTATTTATTCATGAGAGACAGAGAGAGAGAGAGAGGCAGACGGAGAAGCAGGCTCCCAAGGAGCAGGGAGCCCGATGCGGGACTCAATCCCAGGACCCTGAGATCATGACCTGAGCCGAAGGCAGACGCTTAACCATCTGAGCCACCCAGGCACCCAGTACTATTTTTTAACTTTTGCCATTTTGTAGGTGCACAATGATATCACATTGTAGTTGTAATTTGCATGTCCCTAATGGCCAATGATATTTAACACCTTTTCGTACGCTTATTTGCCATCTGTATTTCTTCTTTGGTTAAATGTCCATCTATTTCTTTTGTTAATTGATCTTTCAAATATATATATATATATTTTTTTGTAAAATGTCTGTTCAACTTTTTTGCCTATCTTTTCTATTGGGTTTCCAGTATTTTTGTCTTTCTGGCTTATAAGAGTTTCTTATATATTCTAAATTTAAGCCCCCCTTTTTTGGATATATGAAGTACAGTTATCTTCTCCCATCTGTGAATTACCTTTTCACTCTCTACATGGTGTCTTGTGATGAATGGGACATCTTAATTTTAGTGAAGTCCGGTTTATCAAAACTTTCTTTTATAATTAGCACTTTTTTGGGCATCCTAAGAAATCTCTGACTACCTCAAGGTCATGAAAATGATTTCTTGTATTTTTTCCTCAAGTTTTTATTGTTGCTTTTCTATTTTCTTGAAGATTATGCCTTTGAAATAGTTGGAAGAATTCACCAGAGAAGCCCTTTGGTCCTGGGGTTTTCTTTGTGGATAGGTTTTAAATAAACGGTCAAATTTCTTAAATAAACTACAAAACTATTAAAGTTTTCTCTTTATTTTTCTCTTGGCTTTGGTAACTTCTGTGTTTTGAGGAATTTCTCTTTTACTAAATGTAGCCTAATTTTTGGTGTAAAGTTGTTCATAATATTCTGATTATTTTTTTGATGTCTGAAAAATCTGAAGTCGTGTTCATCTTTCATATCTGTTAACGGTAATTTGTGTTTTCCCTCTCTTTTTCTTGATCAGAATTGGTAGTTTATCAATTTTAGCTATAAGAAAACATTTGAGTCTCCTGTTTTCTAGTTCATTAATTTCTCTTATGTTATTTGCTTTCTTCTACTTTGCATAGATTTGATTTGCTGTTCTTTTTTTTTTTTTATAGAGAGAGCATGGCAGGTAGGGTGTGGGGGGGAGGGGCAGAGGGAGAGGGAGGGAGAGAATCTTAAGCAGCCTCCACACTCAGTTTGGAGCCCTACATGGGGCTTGATCCCACAACCCTGAGATCATGACCTGAGCTGAAATCAAGAGTCAGATGCTTAACTGACTGAGCCACCCAGGCTCCCTTTCATTACATTAATCTTAAAATGAATAGCAGGAGCACCTACGTGACTCTGTGCTCAGCATGGAGTCTGCTTGCTTATTCTCTTCCACTGTCCCTTTCCCCACTCACTCTCTCTCTCTCTCAAATAAATAAATAAATCTTTAAAAAAAGATTAGTGTGATGAAGCTTAAATGATTGATTTTCTGCCTTTCTTTTATAATATAGATGTATAAAGCTAATAATTTCCCTGGAAGCACTGCTTTAACTCTGTTCCATGAGTATTGATGTTTTACATGTTGTATCTTCATCATCGAATTAAAAATGTTTTGTTTTCTTTTTTGATTTTTTTTCCTTGAATCACATTTTATTTCTAAATATATTGTTTAGTTTTTATGCAATTGGATTTTTTCTGAGTATCTTTTCATTACTGAAGCTGGTTTAATTCCATATGGCCAGAAAATACATTCTGAATGATGTCAGTCTTCTGAAGTCTGTCGAAGCTTTCTTAATGGCAAAATAATACTTTTTGTAGAAGGTTAAAATGGCTAGAATTTTAAGAATGTATGTTTTATGAATGCATGGAGATGCAATAAAGCTATATAATAAGAGAGAGAAAAAAATGATAAACATGGATTTCAGGATGATGGCGGTTACCTTCTGTGATGAGAGGAAGGTGTGTGTAAGGAACGGACCGTACCGTTGTGGCTATATCCTAACCACATAGTTAGAAGCAGATTATTGTAATATCCCTAGCTTCCATTCTGAATTTTGGATTCCTGGTGTTTATCATGTTTAATATAACCAATCATTATGTTCATCAAAACCTGTTTTTAGTACTAAGAACTATTTCAAACATAGAGAAAAGGGCTCCCCTCCACCACACAGGATTAAATTATGTTAACTATTTTGCTTTGTTTGTTCAGATCAGATTTTTCTCTACATCCTTTTAAAGAAACGATATGTTACAGATATCACTAAAGACGTCTAACATAATTTTTTCTTTTCTCTACTCACGAGGCAGAACAATTACCCAAAAATGGTGTGTCTCATTCTCATGCAAGTTTATATACTTCCACTACATTTATATATATTGATAAGTTATCATTTCTATTGTTTTGCGTGCTAGGATTTTTTTAAAACCTAGTGTTATATTTTAAAACTTATTGAAGAGAATATATTTAACTGCTGCATAGTAATTCATTGTATTTAAAAAATCTGTTTAGCCATTCTTCAACTTTTTTATTATTATGAATAGTAAATACTTGATATATTTCTGGGGTAAGCACCTAGTAATAGAATTTTACTAGATTTTGTAAGACTGCTCTTCAAAATGATTTTAATAAGTTAAGTGGTTACTGGCAATATGTAATTAGTAACATATCTTACATCCTTGTCAACACCTGATGCTCATTTAAAAAAATTTACATTTTACTGAAATCCAGATAAATTGAACATCTTTTCAAAAGTTTAATTTTTTTCTGCAATTACATGTCTATATTTTCTGCCTTATTTTTGAGTCTATTTGACTTTTTATTTTTCATTTATAGTGGTGTGTAAATACATACACATATTCTATAATCTGTATACTAATCCTCTGTAGGTTTTATGTATTACAAGTGTATTCTTCTAGGCTGTGTCTTATCTTTATACTTTGTTTATGATGTCTTTTGTCATTTAAAAGTTTTAACTAACATAGGCAGATTTATCACTTTATATTTTGTCTTTTTAATGTTTTACTTAATCCTTTCATGCCTGCGTGCCATGAACATATTTTATGTGTTTTCTTCTAAAAATTTTCAAGTTTTATTTTTCACAGATAGCTTTTTTTTTTTTTAAAGAAAGCGTGCATGCACACAGGTGAGTGAAAGTGGGGAGGGGCAGAGGGAAAGAGAATTTTAAGCAGTTTCCATGCTCAGTGCAGGCAGGCTCCATCTCACTACCCTGAGATCATGACCTGAGCTGAAATCAAGAGTCTAATGCTTAATGTACTGAGCCACCCAGGTGCCCCCATATATAGCTTTTGAATCTATTTGGGATTTGTTTTTACATGTCATCTAAGGAAAGACTGTTTTCCCTCCCCCCTTCTATTGAAAAACTATGTCACTAGTTATATGGATAGCCTATCATTTCCTTGGTGTTTTGTAATGTTAGCTCTGTGATATACTCCATTTCCATATACACATATGTCTGTCTCTTTGTTGGTTCCAGTGATCTAGTTATCTTTACATGAAAAAAATTCAAAACTATAAAAATCATTATAACATATAGTAATAGTTTCTGTGCCTCTTCAAATTTATCTTGGCCCTATACTTCTAAAAATAAATGTAGGATCAACCTGTAAAGGCTTTTCTTGGAAATGAGATAAATTTGAGAGAGAATTATCTTCTTCATAATATAGTCTTCTCAGTCATGAACATATGCCTTTCCATTTATTTATGTTGCCCTAATGTTTTATAATTTTATCCATGAACGTAAAGTATTAGTTTTTGTTTTAATTACTTCTAATTACTACATTGCTTTTGTTTCTTTTGTAAATGAAAATAAAACAGTAATAATTATTGGTTTAAAGACATGCTATTGATATTTGTTTCTTAAACTGTTATTCATAAATTCTGTGTTCAGTTCTATTGGTTTGTCTTTTTTTTTTTTTTTTTTAGCAATATCATACTGTCTTGATAACTGTAGCTTTAGAGTAAACCTTGAAGTCAAGTAGTGTCAATCTTCTGACTTTGTTTTTTAGTCTCAATGTTGACTTTGCTATTTTGGGTCTTTTGCCTCTCCATATAAACTTTAAATCTGTTTGTCAAAATCTACAAAATAACTTGCTAGGATTTTGATTGGAATTGTTTTAGATCTATAGATCAAGTTGAGAAGAGCTGACATCTTGACAATATTAAGTATTCCTGTCCACGAACATGAAATAACCTCTCCCTTTGTGGCGTGAGCCAAGCTACTCATGCTGTTTGACAAAGTCCAAGTATGGGGGATGATCCTGAAAACAGGAGACTCCACAGCTGGCTCCTGCTATTCTCTTTCATTTTGTTTATGGCAATCTTTATAATTGTGGGAATATTTCTGGGGTTTCATGATAAAGTGACTACTCATCTTAGTTACGCCTGTCTAAGCAATCATAATGAAACTAATTCCACGAGGCCCCCCAGGCGCCTCAGAAGTGGCAAGATTCTAAGAAAGGAACAGCTCAGGCTGTTCCACAGTTCACTATATTTCCTGTGCTATAGAACAAAATAGCAAGATGGTCATGCTCTGTCTAGCACCTTTCTCTTTGCTTATTGTTTTTTAGTTTTAGCAAAAGTCAATAAGCGGAAATCAATAAAGGTCATGTTAATCATTACAAAGGAAAAATAAAAGAAGGCTATGTCTGTAATCAAAAAAATGATCTAAGATTATCTCAATCAATTGTGAAAAATCATAATCACATGTTACAGAAGTATGGAAAAACAAAAAAATCCTAACATATAAATTAAGTTCCTCCAAGGCTGTCAGGAGGAGATGCTTGCAACCTGACCCTGTGTCTGTGTCTCCTCATTCGCCGACGCTGTCCTTTCCTACTAGAGACCCACCCCAGCTGGAGCTGGACTCCGGCACATTTGTTTAATTTTTTTTTTATTTCTCTCACCAGAGTTTTGTAGTTATTCTTATATAAAGCTTGTACATTTTTTGTTAAATTTATACCTAAGTATTTCATTTTGGGGGGTACTAATGTGAATGGTAATTTTAATTTCAAATTCCATTTGTTTATTGCTGGTATATAACAGAGCAATTAACTTTTCTCTATTAACCTTGTGTCCTGTAACCTTGCTATAATTGCTGTTAGTCCCAGGCTTCTGTTGTTATTTTGCTTTATTTCATTTTTGTCAGTTCTTTCAGATTTTCAATATGGGCAATCATGTCACCTGAGGACTAAGACAGTTTTTTCCTTCTCAATCTATCTTTAATTTCCTTTTCTTGTCTTATTGCATTAGCAAGGACTTCCTGTATGATGTTGAAAAGGAGTGATGAGAGCAGACATTCTTTTTTTTTTTTAAAGATTTTTTGAGAGCAGACATTCTTATTTGTTCCTGATCTTAGTGGGAAATCTTCTAATTCCTCATCATTAAGTGTGATGTTAGCTGTAGTTTTTTTGTAGATGTTATTTATAAGTTGAGAAATTTCCTTCTATCCCTAGTTTGCTTAGAAGTATATCATGAATGGGTGTTAGATTTTGTTAAATGCTTTTTCTGTATTGGTATGATCATGTGATTTTTCTTCTTTATCCTGTTGATAGATTACACTAATTGTTTTTTGGAAATTTAACCAGCCTTGTATATCTAGGATAAATCCCACTTGGTTGTGGTATGTAGTTCTTTTTATACATTGTTGGAGTTGATTTGCTGATATTTAGTTGAGGATTTTTACATCTGTGCTCAAGAGACATGTCTTTGTCTAGTTTTGGTATTAAGGTAATATTGGATTCAAGGAATGAGTTAGGAAGTGTTCTTCCTGCTTCTGTCTTCTGGAAGAGATTATAGAGAATTGGTATAATATCTTACTTAAATGGTAGAATTCAAAGTGAACCTATCTGGCCCCTCCCTCCTTTGCTTTTTAAAAATCTGTTTTCTGGAGGTTCCTGGGTGGCACAGTCGGTTAAACAATCCAACTTTCAGTTTCAGCTCAGGTTGTGATGTCAGGGTCCTGAGAGCAAGCCCTGCATCAGGCTCCACACTGAGCACAGAGTCTACTTAAGATTCTCTCTCCGGGCGCCTGGGTGGCTCAGATGGTTAAGCGTCTGCCTTCGGCTCAGGTCATGATCTCAGGGTCCTGGGATCGAGTCCCACATCGGGTTCCCTGCTCAGTGCAGAGCCTGCTTCTCCCTTTCCCTCTGCCACTCCCTCTGCTTGTGCTCTTCTATCTATCTCTCTGTCAAATAAATAAATAAAATCTTTAAAAAAAAAAAAAAAAGATTCTCTCTCCCTCTCCCTCTGCCCCTCCTCCTTGAGCACGTGCTCTTTCTTTCCAGAATAAATAAATCTTTAAAAAAATCTGTTTTCTGTGCCTGCAATGCACTTTATCATTTATTATATCTAGAAAACTATGATTTACCCTTTAAAATTTTTTCTCTTAAAAAAGTTTACCATATTTCTGTTTCTCTCCCCAAAGCTCCTGGGTGTGTGTTCCATTTCTACCACTTTTTGCTTTACCTCCTGAGGTCTTTCATTTTATAAGCTTGTCCGCTGTATGAGGCACAATCCCCAACTCCTTCCTTTCCTTTACCTTTGAAGACGTGTGTACCGGTCCTTTTTTGTGCAAGAGGCTTTATTGCTTATCACTGTGCAGAAAGAATGAGGTCACAAAAATAATTAAGTATAAAATGAATCTTTTATAGTCTTTAGATTAATAATCTCTGGGCTGTGTTTCTTTTTCTTTTTTATTTTATTTTTTTTATTTGAGAGAGAGAGAATGAGAGACAGAGAGCATGAGAGGGAGGAGGGTCAGAGGGAGAAGCAGACTCCCTGCCGAGCAGGGAGCCCGATGCGGGACTCGATCCTGGGACTCCAGGATCATGACCTGAGCCGAAAGCAGCCTCTTAACCAACTGAGCCACCCAGGCGCCCCTCTGGGCTGTGTTTCTTGCTTTTGACTTTTTATGTTTACAGAACAAAATAGACTAGGTTATGGTGTGGTAATAAGTAACCCCAAATATCAGTGGCTTATCACAACAAAGTTTCTATCTTCCTCATACTGCATATCTATCATGGTCACTCAGGGACCCAGACTAATGAGCAGCAGCCGTTTTTAACAGTGCTAGCTGTAGTGCTGGAGGCAAAAAGAACCCAGAGTGGAGATGGTGTCTTAAGTGACACATATCTTCCTTAAAACTCACTTGCCAAACCTAGTCACATGGCTTTATCCAATAACAAAGTATCAGGAAATAGTTGGGGGAACAGCTTTAATAACCACAGTGAACAAAATCCTCCTTAGATTTCTTAGGGAGAGGCACACATCTTTAACTGTGCCAACCCTTCTCTAGTCTCTGGGGCAAAGCATGCCAACCTCCTGCTTTTCTTCACAATATGAAACTAGTTTGCTGAAAATATTTGGGTAAAACTATACATGTCTTCATGTTTCATAAAGACATTTTTCACCTCTAAGAATATTAGAGCAAGAGATACTTATTCCAGGGTCTCTGATTCACATAGAAATCTTTCCCTTCATGCATTTGAATTCTAGTCTTAACTATAATTAGCTCTGTAACCCGGAATTGATGATGATGATGATCATGATGACAGTAAATAGCAATGATGATGATGGAAGCTGACAATAATTTGGTGATTACTGTATTCCAGACATTTTCTAAGGAGTCTATATGCATTAATTCATGTAATTCTCACAACAACCCTCTAAAGTAAATTATATGCAGTAATAATAGCCCCATTTTACAGATGAGGAAAGTAAAGAACCAGTTAGGAACCCCGCCCAAAGACTCATAGCTCATAAGCCAGTGAGTAGGGGTTCTATTTTGAGCAACCTGACTCAACTGCCAAGGTAGTCTAGCTTTCTATCTTCTAGTTTCTTAACCATGTTACTTAATAAGGTCTTTTATTTTACTTTATATTATTTTGATGTTGTGACAACTTCCTTTTTTCTAGACTAGGACTCGTGGTATATACCAGAATACAAACAATGGCCATCCTGAGTCAGTGACAAGCTTTACTGTTTTTTCCCTCTTTGCTTTCAAATGTATTATCTTTTAGTCTATTTTTAGGTGTTTTTGAACCATTTGATAGTCCTGGCTACATTGAACTAAAGGCACTGATAAAATGTCAGGGGCCATGATGTTGACTCTCCACTAATATCCAAAATTATATCATGGGCTACATTATCTCGGTCAAGGTCTAGTCAGAAAAAAGGACCCCTTTAAAGGCATTTCATAAAGAGAATTTTGGGGAATGAAATGATTGGCTATATAGGAGAGAAGAAGAATCAAATAGGAAAAGGTGAGGTAATGAGAGCAGAAAGCCACTGCTGCCCCAAGGGCTGGAAAGACAATGGAAGGAAGTTTGTTTTCAGCATCCCGAAGGCAGGACCATTTTGTAAGAGTTTGGCCATAATGAGGGGGCTGCTCAAGGACCTTGGAACACAGGAAGGGCGGACTGTCTGCAGGAAAATAGCTTTCTGCTAAACATGCTACCCAAGGTAGACAAGAGAGGGAAACAAAAATCATGGCTTCTCCCTATCTCCTCTCCCCACTAGTCTACCAGTTCCTCCCCTTGGCCCAAAATTTCCAGATGCCAGCTGACACGCCTAAGACGTATATTTCCTTAAGATCCAGAGGAAACCAGGGAAAGGGCAGATAATGGTACTGAGAACAAATAAGCAAATGACTGGCACACTGACCATCTCAGTAATTCTCTCTGAAAGAAAGGAATAAATTTCATATAGCTCAATCAGCACCATTAAAAATTCATTTCTCTCTTAAATTTATGTTACATGATGCCATTGGCTTGAATGAATTTTTCACTTTTAAGATGAATGACTTCACATCATACGTATGCAGTCATACTTAATAATAAGTTTTACTAATTATTAGGGTTTGTGATTCTTATAGCAGACAAAAGCTAATTATTTATGGTCTGTTGTATATAATGATATGTCCCTTTCCACCTCTCTTCCCATTCTAGTTGCCTGAAATAGCAACATTTTATCTCAGGTTTACTCACTCTGTTCTCCAGTGAAGGCCCAGGAGTAAGAGTTGTTGACTGATGTGTGGGATTATGATTCTTAAGGGTAAAATGGAGATCTATGACTATGTCTATGTGACATAAAATTACCTTGTTAAAGGGAGAACAAAACCACCACCACTAGTTATGGTGAATCATGGAGAACAACGCTTGCTGTACTGTGTTTCATACACAAATCATGCAAGATGCTCTGTGGAAAAAAAAAACTGTAGTAAAGCAACTTTGAGAAAAGCTCATAATGTGCCCCCTTCGAGGAAAGTCACAATGTCTAATAAGGGGTTGGTGACAAAAAATAATTGTTTAAGCCAGCATTCCAAAACTTTTATAAGAAGAGTCAGGCTCCCATCATCATCTAAGTGAGAGGTAGTAGATGTGTGAATGAGGGCTGTGATCAAAGGCATGGTGTGAGAGACGGAAGTGACATTGAATTGAGGGGATTGCCTTCAGACTGGACTGGAGTGGTGTTACATTGAAGAGAGAAGTCATGAGAAGCCAATGTTTTTAATGATCAAAAGAATAGTTGTGTCAGTAATACACGTGGGGATGTATAAGGATGTTTCTGAAGAATCATTTATAGTAGTAAAAATCTGAAAATGAAATACTCATCTATGGTAATTATTGAATAATCTACATTGCATATAACATTATATGTAATAGCATATAATACATTGAATGTGTTGATATACATACATATATACATCTAGGATTATTACCTCCCTATTAACAAGAATGGGTACCCTTTAAGCTAATAGATTTGGAAGAATTTATATCATGTTCAGTGACAAAAGCAAGTATATAGAATATGATCAAATTTTAGTTTAAAAAAAACAAAATATGAGAATGTAAAAATTGTATCCATCATGATAGACTCCATTGTTTTAACAAACAACTCCAAAATAACAGTAGCTTAAGAGAATAAAAGTTTATTTCTCGATCTTGTCATGGACTAGTCCAGTGTGGGTCAGTAGGTGTTCTTTGCTCCTGTCCTTTCAGCTGGAAGGTGGGGAAAGACGACAAATGTCACTTGTGGAAGTATGGTTGCTTCTTTTTATGAGTCAGGTCTGGCCATGGTGCACATTGCTTTCACTTACATTGCTTTGGCCACACCCAACTTCAAGGGAGGCTGGAAAAGGAAATCCAGGTACAAGCCCAGGAGGGAGAGGGGAACATGGTGTTGATGATCATTACCAGTCTCCTCTTCAGTGCTATCATTAATAATGTGGCTGTGGTGGGGTTTGAGAGACAGGGGAAAGAGAATGATTATAATAGACTCTGAAGTCAGGCTGAGATATTGAGTAAGGAGATGGGAAGTTCTAATGGGTTTAACTTGGGGAACCATCCAGGGTACTTGTGAGGTCCTTACTGGCAAGACCCAGGAGACTGTGCGGAATGAACATGGATCAATGGAAGAGAAGTAGGAACTAGGGTAAGGTATTGAGTTATTTCCCTGGGATAAACATATGCACATTGAAAAGGCTGCCCAGGGCGCCTGGGTGGCTCAGTCAATTAAGCGTCTGCCTTCGCCTCAGGTCATGATCTCAGGGTCCTGGGATCGAGCCCCGCATCGGGCTCCCTGCTGAGCAGGGCGTCTGCCTCCTGCTCTCTGCTCATGCTCTGCCTCTGTCTCCCTCTTTCTCAAATAATAAAGTCTAAGAAAAAAAAAAAGACTTCCTAGAGATTGAGGATAGAATATTCACTGACTTCTGTGAAAGGAAGTGGGAAAAGGAAGAAAGCAAGGAAGCAAGGGTGAATTAGCCAGGGAATTAGGAAGAAAACCAGGCTATTACAGTGCCATGGATGCTGAGCTTAATAAACTCTTTAGGTTCTGAGCAATAGCCCTGCAACAGATGATGTGGTTTTATTTTTATTTATTTTTTAAAATTTTTATTTTTTTAAATTTTATTTTAAACCCAGTGTAGTTACCATACAGCGTTATATTAGTTTCAGGTGTATGATATAGTGATTCAACAATTCTATATATTACTCAGTGCTTATCAAGATAAGTGTGCTTTTAATCCCCTTCACCTATTTTACCCATCCCCCACCCATGGCCCCTCTGGCAGCCACCTGTTCTCTAGAGTTAATAGTCTGCTTTTTGGTTTGTCTCTCTCTTTTTTCTTTGTTCATTTGTTTTGTTTCTTAAATTCCACATATGAGTGAAATCATATGGTATTTGTCTTTCTCTGATTGACTTATTTCATTTAGCATTATACTCTCTAGATCCATCCATGCTGTTGCAAATGGCAAGATTTCATTCTTTTTTATGACTGAGTAAAATTCCATTGTGTGTGTGTGTGTGTGTGTGTGTACATACACACACACCACTTCTTCCTTATCCATTCATAAATTGATGGACACTTAAGCTACTTCCATATTTTAGCTATTGTAAATTACGTTGCAATAAACACGGGGTGTATGTATCCCTTCAAATTAGTGTTTTTGTATTCTTTGAGTTAAACACCCAGTAGTAAAATTAGTGGATCATAGGGTAGTTCTGTATATAATTTTTTGAGGAACCTCCATACTGTCTTCCACCAACAGTGCACACGGGTTCCTTTTAGATGATATGTTTTTATAAAAGAATTTGGGGATGAGAGAGAGCTGAAGAACTCATCTCGGCAGGTAAGAGGAAGAACCATAAGAGGAATTAGGGTGGTTTTCTAGGACAGAAGTGTGTCTCTCGCGGCATGTGCTCTCTTGACTTCGCACCCCTCTCTCTCCCAGTCTCTCTGCCTGCTTCCACTTACTGTTCCACTGAATGGCTGACTCTCTTTCCATGTGTGACTCACACTCATCCCTTCCAAGAGAGGAGTCAATTGATTTGGGTGGATGCTATAGAGCATAGGGGGCTCTTGCAGGCAGAGGTCTAGGACTGGGCTTCCACAAGAGCTGCTGGCAGAATTTGTGATGCAAACATGGTCAGTTAGCTCAGAATCGGATGCCTTTCTTCTCCAGGGATTAACACAGAACAAAAAGAATTAAATAACACATACACAAGCTTCATTTTTAATGAAACCAGGAGATACCTTTTGTGTAATGGCGGCTGGAAGCATGTGTGAGGCAGAGCTGTGGGAAATGGTTTTGGGAATGGTGGGGGGATGGAGTGAGAAGTGTGCAGTCTCAGGGTCCTGAGCGACAGCAAACTTCAGGAAGGACCATCACTGCAGTTCCTCAGGAGAGAAACCAAACCTGCAAGTAAAGAGCTGAACCAGCTCAAACAGGACGAGAGTCAGGCTTTTGTCACCTGCACAGGGACAGGTGAGCAGCCAAGGGGACCAAGTATCAGAGGACGCTTAGACTTCAGGTTTTAGAGACTCCAGGTAAATCATTTTGGAAGAACTCAGGAAGTAATTGTTTCATGAGTCCTTTTTAAGGAACCTACTAAAAGAAGAGAAGCAAGAGATGACTGGGAAATTTTAGCAAAAGACTGGTGGGGAACACTGACTCTACGTAATATTAGAATTGAGTGTGCAAAGGGAAAAAGAACACCATTTTGGAATGAGGAGGTGAGAGGCTTAATAAGCTTCTTGCTTACTTCCTCTTTGCTCCAAACAGATCAGCTGCATGTGTGTTATTTACAATTATTGTTCCAGGAGAAAAAAAAGATTTAACATGGAAAACAAACATTATGAAACAAGGTAATCACAAGTGTGTCTGACAGAATATTCTAGAGATCTGTGTGTGTTTTGCAGGCAAAGTGGCTTCATCGCCTTAATTAAACTTGTGGTAACTTGTGTTTGCCTTTTCGGAGATGCGTCAGGGTGGATGGGGAGCTAGCATGTGACCTACAGTCCCAGCAAGATCTGCCCCAAAGCCTGGCTTCATGGGAATTGCTTGGGATCCAAATGTTGGTTCTTCACAACCCTGTGGACTCTACTCCCCCCCCCCCGCTTTAAAAAGATTTTATTTATTTATTTGAGAGAGAGAGAGAGTGAGAGCTGGGGGCAGGGGGCAGGTGCAGGGGCAGAGGGAGACCCAATGCAGGGCTCAATTGATCCCATGACCCCAAGATCACGACCTGACCAAAGGCAGACACTTCACTCACTGAGCCACCCAGGCACCCCCAGACTCTCCTTCATTTGTTCACTCTCAGGTGAGCTTTGGTTGACTGAGTACAATTATTTGTGAGTCTGATAAATATCTGTTTTTTCTCTTTCCTTCTCAGCCCTGTATCTCCTCAATTGTCCCCTTGGATCCCTTGCATCCCAGAGCCCTTGCTGAGCACAGCTTTATGAAGATTTGAGGGTGATGATGGCAGGATTGCTTGAAAAGCCAGTCCCTCTATCCCTCTGAGGAAACTTAGTGCTGTTATATTATCTGCTGCTGATTTGTTATAAGCTTATTTTAGTTAAGCCACATAGTGAGTGCTGAATAGGCTTTACAGAAGTTCATGTGGAAAACAAACAGGAAAAGAAAAATGGCCTGGTAGTTTCTTTCCCAGTGGCACCACAATAAATTGGTCAGCTTAGTTGAATCAACCTAATTTTATTTCCATGAAATAAATTTATGAGTTCATTTGATCGGCTCAGTTGATTGGTCCAATAAGTGTCATGTGCATGAGAATGGAAGAACCAGTTAGCCTACTTGCACTGCTAAGGAGTGACAGGTGTGGGGGGGTGGACTTGGCTCATTGCTCAGGGTGGTTAGAGTTTCTGTTCAGTCATGAGTGGTGGGAACTGTCTTATCTGTGTGATTTATGGAATGGAGAAAGTTCACCTTGCCCACAAGTGGCCCCTCTGTGTTTCATGAAACCCTAGCAGTTCTGTCCAAACATTCTTGGGCCCTGAGGCTTGATAGGCAAATATAAATGATATGCAAATGCAAAATACAAATGCCCTGTGGAATAATACATAAAATCACTATGATGTAGTCATACCACAGCTCAAATTCATGTGTAAGTGGCCTTCTGAGAACCTACCAGGGTCCCAATAAATGGGGCAAAAAGAGAAAGATTTTATTTTATATTTTTATTATTATGATGATGACTTTTTTTTTTTTTTTAAAGAATGATTTTAATGGATAGAAGGGAGGCAGGAAAATGCAGAGGGCACAGGGGCTACTTGAATAAGGTGCTACTGTAGTGAGAGTTGGAGCCTTGGAACTAGGGCTAGAAAGGAGTCCCTAAAAGGGAGCTTGGAGCCAGGGATGAAGGCAATTTATTTTATAATTCTGCATAGGGCCAGAGCTGCTGCTGCCAGAAATGGAAATTTCACATCCACTGCACTGACCTCCTTTCCTAACGTTATCCTGAAGGCCTCTTCTATTTGGGCTAAGAGGTGAGAATAAGGAGGACAAAAGAGCAAAGAAGGGCCAGTTATTTTGGGTAGGCAGAGAGAGAACCTTTGAAACATTGTGGTTAAAATTGGACAGAAAGAAGCAGCAGTTAAAAGTCAACCTGTAGGAAATTAGACCAAAGGGTAAACTTCAAAGTTCCAGCTTTGCCTCTGTGGAGTGTCACCCCTCTCATCCCTTTTCAGCAAAAAGGAGAACAGTGAGTTTCTCCCAGGGATGGCCAGGAACCAGGCGTGGATAATAGAGTGTGGGATATTGTTTCCATCTCAGGATAAAGCGCTGTGCCCTTTGCCAACCCAAATGATGTGTAGGGATAGGTCTGCAGAATTGTGATCTAATTGTTTTTACCATGGTGGCTGACCATGGTTTGGTTCGACATTGGTCCCTACTTATGTGTCAGAGTAATCTGGGGTGCCAGAATCCTGGCCTGAAAGTGGTATGTGATTGTTCCTTATTTCCTCAGGGTCTCAAGTGGAGGCTGACTAACAAGGCCTCTGAAGCTGAAGACAGGAAGAAGCATCCTAGGAAAAGATCCTAGGAAAAGAGGACTGTCTTGTATTGATCGTTTATTCCTTTCATTCCCCCAGTGATCTGGACCTGTTCCCCTCTGCACAGAATCCAGGGGACAGATGGTCCTCTTCCTTATTTCTTTGTGTCTTTTGGAATCAAGACAGCCTGAAAGTTTATGTAAGGGGCCATGTGCTGGACTGCAGTCCTCTTCTGGGGAAAAAAGGGTATAAAAGCTTCTTCCTCTTTTCTCTGCTGGGAAGAAAAGTAGAATTACTTTAAAAAAAATTTTTTTTTAAATTTTATTTTATTTTAAATTCCAGTATAGTTAACATACCATGTTATATTAGTTACAGGTGTACAATATAGTGATTCAACAATTCTATACGTTATTCAGTGCTCATCAAGATAAGTGTACTCTTAATACCTTTCACCTATTTCACCCATCCCCCACCCCCCTTCTGGTAACCATCAGTTTGTTCTCCATATTTAAGAGTCTGTTTCTTTCACTCTTTTTTTCCTTTGTTCATTTTTCTTTGTTTCTTAAATTCCACATATGAGTGAAATCATATGGTATTTGTCTTTCTCTGATTGATTTATTTTGTTTAGCATAACACTCTCTAGCTCCGTCCATGTTGTTGCAAATGGCAAAATTTCATTCTTTTTTCTGGCTGAATAATATTCCTGTGTGTGTGTGTGTATGTGTGTGTGTGTGTGCACACACCACATCTTCTTTATGCATTCATCTATCTGTGGACACTTGGGCTCTTCCATAATTTGGCTAATGTAAATAATACTGCAATAAACATCGGGGTGCATATATCCCTTTGAATTAGTGTTTTTGTATTCTTGGGCAAATACCCAGTCGTATCATTACTGGATCATAGGGTAGTTCTATTTTTAACATTTTGAGGAAACTCCATACTGTTTTCCACAGTGTCTGCACCAGTTTGCATTCCCACCACCAACACTTCATGAGAGTTCCTTTCTCTTCATATCCTTGCCAACACTTTTGGTTCCTTGTGTTTTTGATTTTAGCCATTCTGACAGATGTGAAGTGATATCTCATTGTAGTTTTGATTTGCGTTTCCCTGATGGTAAAGTGATGATGAACATCTTTTCATGTATCTGTTTGCCATCTGGATGTCTTCTTTGGAGAAAGGTCTGTTCATTTCTTCTGCCAATGTTTAATTGGATTATTTGGTTTTGGGGTGTTGAGTTTTATAAGTTCTTTATATATATTTTGGATACTAACTCTTCATTGGCTGTGTCATTTGCAAATATGGAAAAGCAGAATTACTAATCAATTTTCAAAGCTTGCCTTAGAGAGAGGCTGGATCCTTGTCCCCATTGACAATAACTCTGGGTCAACAGACTGTATCAATGCCCCCAACAGCTTGTCATTTTAATCTGCAAGCTTATTAGACCATCCTGTACAATCAGTTCAGAGTATTAAAATTCCCCAAGATTAAAACTGCTTCATTATAGGGTATGTATTACTGTTCATGGAGCGATTTATTTTTCTAGAAGAAAACTGTAGGTATTTCCTATCAGTGGTAGAGCAATTTGGCCTAGAATCCTAGCTCTTGAGTCTCACGGGATCTATCCTAAGTGGGACTATAATGCTCCTCCCTCTCTAATCCTTGAAGACCTGCTGTTTGGCCTTCAGCTCTGAAGGAGACATCGGAGGCAATGTTTTGCCCATGCCAGTAAAGTAGATATCTCCTTGTCCTGTGGAAGAGTATGTCATTTACCTAACACATTCAGCCCAACTGGCACTTCTGATCTATCATTCAGTTAGGTGTTTAGGATGTGTCCTAGCCTAGTCATAATAAAATCATTATGAAAATCCAGGGAGAAGTGCATTTTTCTTGGGGAGACATTAGTTTTTAAATTAGAACATCTCCCTCTGTTATTAATTATTTTTGTTTGAAAATACCATAAGTGATTGGATCAAATTATAAATCAGTCACCTGCCAAATTAAATTCTTAAAATCACCATCATTACTGGGTTATGCTAATGTGAAACTCAGGAAACATTAGAATATTCTTACATATTTAACAGGTAGAGAGACAGGCTGATGTTTCCCCAAATGCCTCATCTCCCAAGCCACCCACCTCCTTACCATTCCTCTAATGAATGTTCATGCATGCACACACTCACACACACAAGCACACCCCTAACAACAATCTAGCAATAGATCAAAGTGATTAAAGCCCTAGATCCATAAATCTAGTCACATTTGGAATAATGACTTGCAAGCCTCATCATTAGTGATCAGTGATTTCAGCTGGTTCATATCACTGTGGAAGTCTGATCCCAAATCTATCTGGTCTTGTACTTGGGGAGATACACAGAGCTATAAAATAATTTAAGGCAAGATGGGTAGGGGAAGTGTTTTATTAACAATAAGAGAAACTTCAGTAGACATTAAGTGCAGTTTATTGCTCAGAAAAATTAATCTGTTTAATATAAATTTTGTGTGTGAGAGAAAGAGAAAGCGTGCGTGAGTGCAGAGAGGGGGAGGGGCAGAGGGAGAGGGAGAGAGAGCATTTTTTTTTTTTTAAAGATTTTATTTATTTATTTGAGACAGTGAGAATGAGAGACAGAGAGCATGAGAGGGAGGAGGGTCAGAGGGAGAAGCAGACTCCCTGCCGAGCCGGGAGCCCGATGCGGGACTCGATCCTGGGACTCCAGGATCATGACCTGAGCCGAAGGCAGTCGCTTAACCAACTGAGCCACCCAGGTGCCCCTGAGAGAGAGCATCTTAAGCAGACTCCATGCCCAGTGCAGAGCCCAACACAGGGCTTGATCTCAAGATCCTAAGATCATGACCTGAGCCAAAATCAAGAGTCAAACGCTTAACGGACTGAGCCACCCAGGTGCCCCTGTTTAATATAAAATTTAAGCAAATTTCATGGGTACAACCTCCTGAAAACTTTATTTTTTTTCCAGATTTATTGTGATATAATTGACATAACATTGTGTAAGTTTAAGGTGTAAAACGTGATGATTTGGTACATGTCTATTTTGTGAAATAAGCACCACAGTAAGATTGGTTAACACATCCATCACCTCACATAGTGACAATTTTTTGTGTGTATTTGGTGAGAACTTTTAAGATCTCCTCTTAGTAGTTTTCACATATACAATATGGTATTGCTAACTATAGTCACCATGCTGTATATTATGTCCCCTGAATTTATGTATCATAAAACTAGAGGTTTGCACCCTTTGGCCACCTTCCTTCACTGTCCTGCCCCCAATCCCTGACAACCACTGATCTGCTGTATCTCATGAGTTCTTTTTTTTTTTTTTTTTTTTAAAGATTTTATTTATTTACTTGAGAGAGAGCATGAGAGGGGTGAGGGTCAGAGGGAGAAGCAGACTCCCTGATGAGCAGGGAGCCCGATGCGGGACTTGATCCCGGGACTCCAGGATCATGACCTGAGCCGAAGGCAGTCGCTTAACCAACTGAGCCACCCAGACGCCCCGAGTTCTTTTTTTTTTTAAGATTCCCCATGTGAGATTGTACAGTATTTGTCTCTGTCTGAGAAAGGTTTTAAATAATAAATCTATTAATATATGAATAATATAGTAAAGTTATTATTTAGAGGCAGAGGCCAACTCTGAGTTCATAGTGTATCAGGCAGTTACATACAAAATGAAAAAAGAAAAAATGCTGGCTGCAAAACCACCAGCTGGAACGGCAGGAAAACCCAGAGTTAGGAAACCAGAGATTGCCTGTAATGTGTGGAAGAAGATGAAGTTTGGAATCAGAAAGGCCAGGTTAGCAATTTACTGTTTTTGAGACTCAGCGGTAAAATCAAATATGCCTTCTCGGTTAAGATGGAAATCAAGGAGGGGTGTGTGTGCACGCGTTTTATAAACTCCAGTGGTATATCAGTTATTGCTTATTTTCATCATTATATTTTTCAATATTTACAATTAGACTGATTTTTATTGAGCAGGGCACTGAGTTTTGGTCTCTAGAAAACAGCAAGCACGGTTTTTTGAAAGATGGGAATAATTCCCTACTGCATCTGACTTACTAGGAACATCTCTTTCAACAGACAACCTCTGATTTCCTTTCCCAAGGTGTTTTTTTTACAGTTGAAATAAAAGGGACTCTCATGGAATAATTTGTCTGGGGCAGAGCGTTTCAAGAATTTTCTACTCATCACACATTTCACTGAGGAAGGGCCCTGTCTCTCAGGGAATGAGGCCCAGGAGTGGTCCATTTGATAAGAAAAATGAGGCCATGGCAGCCTGAAGCCGCCTGGGTCACAGGACATGTGGTTGGGGGTATTGGGAATGGCAGAGAGTTAGGGAAACCAGAGGGTTCTGGCAACTAAGATGCAGGATAATATATAAACAGGAAAGCGCTGTAAGCCACCTCATGACGTCACAGGCCAGTTCTGCTCATGAAAGATTTATACTGACATGTCTTCAGTATTTCCCACAAAGAAAACCCTACATGAATATGGGTTTTATAAATCTGGCTTTCTCTATTGCCTTATGTGTGGTTATTCCTTTTTGCTCTTTTCTTCATTGGTGGCGGGGGTGGGGAGAGAGAGAGAGAGAATGAGAGAGAGATTGTAAAACAGCAACACTGAGATGGTGTTCTGGTTCCTGGTGAGTTCTGATCCTGGAGGAGGCAGGCTGAAGACCTAGGCAGAGAGCAGGTGTGGACTAAGGGCGAGGAACTTTGGGTTGATGATGTGGGGTGGGGCCGAAGAGGGTTAATTCTTTGATGCTGAGTCAGCAAAGGTGCCCAGAGCTTGGGGGCATCTGATGGAAAATAGCAACTTGCATCACCTGTCCAGAAGCATAACCTGATATCACGTCAGGGCCACATGAAGGATGCAGGTTAGTGATGTGCTGCCAGACTCAGAAAGATTGGCTGGATTCCAGAAAGAAGGTGGCAGCAGAGGATGTAGCCCATGTCTGCAATTCGGTAACAGTCTGGGCAGTGACTTGATAAGTAGCCTCTGACTTGGATAGGATGGCCTCAGTGTTCGGGTCTCCTCTGAGTGCTGGTGTCTCCATCTCTCTCTCTCTCTCTCTCTCTCAGCTCTGCCTTGCCTCAGGCAGCTGTTCAGTCTTGGATCTTTTCTGCTTGGTTACCTGGCCTCTCAGGCCCTGCTTTTCTCCACTCCCCCATTTGAGAGAGAGCCTAAATCCTTCACATCAGTGAATGAATTATTCCATTAGCCCTTTCTTGCCTTCATAGTCACCCTTGACACCCTTCTAGAGCTGCTTGCAATCGCCAAATGCACAGGGCCCCAGTAGGAGAAGGCATATTCCAATGGCATAGTCTTATCACTAGGATGGAATGCAAATCCATACAACCAGGTGAACCACAATTTTATTTCTGCAAGATGCCACCAAATTCAGTTCAGCAACTACTCAATTTGGCCATGGGTGAGGGAGAGCATACGTTGGAAATAAATCAGTTAAACCAGTTGGATTAAATTGACTGGTCATTTCGGCCCAAATGCTTGATGGCTTTGCACTGGGGAGACATAGCCTTAGAGAGCTTCCAAAACACAGTTCCCATAGCAACTATACAAAGAAGAAATGCCAATAAGAAACAGTGCATGTGAAATTTATTTTATCTTCTTTTGCCTGACTTCCTGTAGGCCCATCTCATATTCCCTTAGGCACTGGCCATCTGGGCATGTTCTTTTTTTTTTTTTTTTTTTTTTTAAGCAGTTTTCCCCAAGAAAGGACTCTGCATAAAATGCCCTTTCTTATCTGCCTTTGACTGACAGATTGAGATTGTGATTTGCAATTTCAAACTTCAGACCTTTGTGTCTCTAATGAAATCCTGCCTCAAGCTGGCCCCGTCCTTCTCTCTTGAACTTTACTGGTTTTCTTAGCTATAGGATTAGGGAGTTTATTGCAAAAAGGGATTAAGATTTTAGCTTCAGGACCTGTTCTGGATGGTTTCTCTCAGGGAGCACATCATTTTGCACATGGCAGCTCCCGAGGCTCTGAACACCTCAAAGAAAAATCCAGCTTGAAGGGTATCTCCTTCTCCTGCTCCCTGCCTGCCTTTTCATCAGTAACAAGGAGGTGATTCAGAATGTTCCATGTTAGGGAAATTTACAGACAGACATTTAATTCAGCTTCCTCTATTGATCTACGTCTTAATTCAGATATCCATCTTCTGAACCTTGAAAATGTCTTTATTAGGAGCCATGTGGGGTCTCTTCACATAAACACACAACACAACAGAGCCACCTCACCCTATGTAAAAGAATTTATTTCCTTTCCTTTTTGAAATCACTCTCCCCGAGAATTGCCTCCAACTCCTGTTTCTAAGACTTATGCAAAGAGCTTTCGCTTCAAGTTGCCTGTTCAGTCCCATCTCACAAAAGCAGCTTCGGTCTTTCTTAACTACTCCTCCTGGGATACAGGTCAGATTCCCTCAGGTTGACATTCAGAGTCTTTAACAGGCTCACCCCAGCCCACCTTTGCAGTTTATGCCAAAACAAGAAAACTGCAAAAATCTTTTCTTGAGAATGGCTCCTTACCGGACTCCCAAAGCACCTCACCATTTCCAGCTACATTATCTTTGTTCTTGCCAAGCTTTTAACCTGCAATGGCCTCTGTCTACCTCTGTGCTATTAAAAGTCTTTCTCTCCGGGGGCGCCTGGGTGGCTCAGTCGTTAAGCGTCTGCCTTCGGCTCAGGTCGTGATCCCCGGGTCCTGGGATCGAGCCCCACATCGGGCTCCCTGCTCCGCGGGGAAGCCTGCTTCTCCCCTCCTTCTCCCCCTGCTTGTGTTCCCTCTCTCGCTATGTCTCTCTCTGTCAAATAAATAAATAAAATCTTTAAAAAAAAAAAAAAATCTTTCTCTCCATTCTCCACTTCAGTTTTTTATCTCCTTTTAAGGCCAATTTGTATCATACAAGTTTGTGTGTGCGCGCGCGCGCGTGTTTGTGTGTGTATGCAGTTGTTAGGGGCTACTTGTTTGGTGCTTCTGTCCGTGTAATTGCTGTGTGAGAAACCACTGCAAGAACTAGCAGCTTAAAACAGGAAGCATTTACTCTTATGCCCAAGGGTCTGCAATTTCAATTTTTACTGCGCTAAAACTTTGTGTTCTGCCTATTCATCCCTCCCTCTCCCCCAGTCCCTGATACCACTGATCATCTTTCTCTCTTCATAGTTTTGCCTTTGCAGAATATCACATAGTTGGAATCATACAGTATGCAGTCTTTTCAGCTTGGTTTCCTTCACTTAGTAATATGCATTTAAGTTTTCTCCATGGCTTTTCATGGCTTGGTAACTCTTCTTTTTTTTTTTTTTAAAGTACTGAATACTAGTCCATTGTCTGGATGTACCACAGTTTATTCATTCACCTACTAAAGCACATCTTCATTGTTTCCAATTTTGACAATTATGACTAAAGCTACTAAAAACATCCATGCGCTGGTTTTTGTGTGGACATAAGTTTTCAGCTCCTTTGGGTAAATACCAATGAGTGCAATTATTGGATCATATTGTAAGAGTATGTTTAATTTTTTAAGAAACTGCCAAACTGTCTGTCAGTGTGGCTGTACCCATTTTGCATTCCCACAGGTGATGAATCAGAGTTCCTGCTGCTCTACATCCTTGCCAGCCTTTGGTGTTGTCAGTGTTCTGGATTTTGGTCATTCTAATAGGTGTATAATGGTATCTGATTGTTATTTTAATTTGCATTTCCCTGATGACATATGATGTAGAGCATCTTTTGATATGCTTATTGCCCGCTGCATATATTCACCTCTACCGTGTACCCAGAGATAGTCCAGAAATGGGTCTGAATGCTGTGAGAGTAGTTCCAAGGGGTGCTGTGGGTTTGGAGTAGGCAGTCAGTGAGTATTTCCAAATTCTCAGGCATTTGAAATAAGGACTGTGTCGTGGCACTACGATTAATTGAGATGAGCAGGTGCTGGTATCTTTATTTGGATGGTATATTTACTGGGTTTTCATGGAAAGCAGAAGAAAGACTGGACCCTGATCAAAAATTTCCCTGAGAGTCATTGAAATCTATTCAAGGGTAAAACATTGGTTCTTTATTTCCACCTTTGTAGAAATAATTACAATATATTTGGTTGAAGCCTTCATTTGCTCTTGGCAACAATAGCTCTCTTTTTCTTTTCCTTTCTTCTTTCTGTCGTCTCTATGGTATAGACTCCAAGTGTCTCCTTAAGAGAATTCTTGATTGGCCTAATGCAGACTTGCAGTGTCTCTGCTGGGCCCTGACACTCCCAGCGCTTTCTCTTGCTGATGATGCACATGTAAAATCTTGCCCTGGATGACTGTTGTTTGCCCTGAGAACGTGGAGAGGCTACCAAGGACTTCATGGGTGAGATCTATTATAGACAGAGGGTGGGTTTGCAGGTAAGGCTGCCCTGAGTTTGAATCACAACTCTGCCGTATCCCGTCTCTGTAAACCCAAGTTAGGTACCCATGATGAGCTTCAATTCTCTTATTTGAAAATTGGGATATTATCTTCCATAACTGATATTACTGTAATTGATGACATTTATTGATTATTTACAATGTACTTGTAAGGGTAGCTGCAAGAATTAGGTGAAACAATGCATATTTTTATGTAAAACATCATGCTTGGCGAATAGGAGGTGTTTATATCGCGCCTCAGTTCTCTTATTCGTGACTTCTTAGGAGCTTCTGTTTTCATCACTATATGCTGCCATTCCTCTCACGTCCAGTTCATCAACACATTTATAGTCCTTAATTTTATGGAACTTTAACCAAATGATTAATCAGCCAATGAACAAATTATAAACAGGTATGTTAATGAGTACCTACTGTCCTGGGGCCTGTAAATAAGTACTTACTTTTGTGATAGGCCAGGAAGATACATGTTTTTGGAATTTCTTCTTCTGGAAAGTCTCAAGCTGTACCTCTCTCCACCTCAGTGGTTTTCAGCTGGAGACAATTTTGCTTTCCCCAGTAGACACTTGGGAATGTCTGGAGATATTTTTTATTGCCATAACTTGGAGGGGGAGAGAGTACTATTGGCATCTAATGGGTAGATGTTTAGGATGCTGCTAGATACCCCACACCGCACAGGACAGCTCCCTGTCCACACTAAAACATTATCTGGCCCAAAATGTCAGTAGCCCAATTGGAGAGAAGGGGATTCTTTAAGTGAAGAGAATATTTTGCAAAATCCCACTCTTACTTTAAGAATCATGCTGGATGTGGACTTAGGCAGGGAGGTGTCTAATGGTGCTGAACAGTTTGGGTAGTTCACATTAAGGCTATCCCTGTAAAAATCCATGTGCCTCTGGTTGATTAAATAAATGTAAGGAGCAGTTTCTCTCGTCTCATTGCTGACAGATTAAGGTAAATAACTCCGAATTCTTGGCAGAAATTACTGGCAACAGTCTTGTTTCCAACTGGTCTAGAACCTGAGATGAAAAAGTGCACAAACATGGATTGACAACCAAAACCCAGGCCCTGAGCTGTCCTGCCTCTCACTCACTTAAACTTTCCTTATGTTCGAAGCTTGGATGCTCAGAGAATGACCCATCCGTTCCTCTGGAGCTCTGAAGCGTTGAGGTGTTCGCACAGCCCTCTTGGGCAGCTTGTCCTGTGAGGATCCCAGGCCCGTTCTACCCGCCGCCCACCTTGATTCCTCCTTTCCCTTTACCACTTGTTCTGTGGAGTCTAGGAGACCCTACCTCTTACGTTGCATGTGGCACTTGACAAAGATGAGCCCAGGAATTAAAGTTTATCATCCAGAATCAGGCTCAAACTATCAGAAGTTGTTTCAAATAACAGAACTTTGCTGAATTATCCCCCCATGAAGGGGTCAAAAAGTAGAAATCAAGGAGAGAGCTAGGCTGAAAACTGGAGAAAGTAATGTGGTAGAGTCTGCATAGCTGTTCACCAAATCTGTTTCCTTTTTTCTCCTAAACTCACAGCTAGACTTTTCTCACCTCCCTTGCAGTAGTAAACTTTGACCATGTAACTGGCCGGTGGAACACAGGAGTAAATGTTGTTTGTTGCTTCATACTAGACCCATAAAAACTTGCCACATATTTGCCAACCGCATTTGGATGTTTAGAGCTGCCTTGAAAGTCTTATGTTGAAGATGGGCAGAGACTCTTCCTCCCAAAGTAATATAAGAGCCAGGGGATGAGAAGCAAGAACATATCCAGGGTCCTGGATAGAACGCAGCTGGGGACCAGAGAAGTCAGGCAGAAACCAGCAGCAAGAAGCAGATGCAAAAAGACAGTGGTGATGATAAAGAAGGGGTGTATGGGATTTTGACTAAGCACATATGACTTGCTAGGGAGCTTTCACTCTGGCTGCATCTTGCAGATACCATTCGTTTTCTGGACAATGATTTTGGACAGTCAAAGAGGGATTTGAATTATGTTGCTGTGATAAAATCACAGCCCTCACTCTGACCTGTCTGCCTGGGCGGAGGCAAGAGTCAAAGGAAGATGATTTCACTCTAGGAAACATCATTAATGTCCTCCTCCTATCCACACCTTCTACTTATTCTGGCCAAATATTTTTCCTTCATTATGCTCCTTAGGGTAAGAAATTGTTTTTAACTAAGAAAAAGGCATACTGATGAAAAAACAAACCATTCTTCCCTGAACTTTCTATTGCAAGTACCCTCAGGTTTTAATTAAGAGTCTCTTTTTTTTCCCACCTCAAACCTGGCCTTCCTGAGCAGCACAGG
>NC_138379.1:89420939-89441043 GCF_054177405.1 Leptonychotes weddellii | reverse complement strand
TGTATTTTGCGACAATTAAGATTCCTTTTAATGCAGAGATTTAGAGTTTTATGTCTTTCTGTCCCTTCCAAACTCCTGCAGCTTTAGCGAGGCTGTGTGTCCCCTTGGTCCCCTACCCCCACCCTCTTTACATACCCAAGTGCATAAACAGCACTTCTCAGCTTTCTGTACATGTTTTATAGGTGTGGATAATTCCTTTGTTCTTCCTTTCAACTTCCTCCCTGACCCTGGACTTTTATTCCATGCTCATTTTCTCCAACTTGCTGATAAGTAAAGGATAGTAGTACATTTAAACATATTTTAAACAAACCACGAAAAGGAAAGTACAATATTACTCATTCTTTGGGGCCTTAGCATGGAGGAGTGGCACAGAAGAGGGTGGTGGTGTACCCAACATCAGAGCACTTACATATATATAGCAAACATTGACAGAACTGAAGAGAGAAATAGATGTCAATATAACAATAGTAGAATTCAATATCCCACTTGCAACAATGGCTAGAATATCAGATCAACTTCCTATAAGGAAGTAGTAGGTCAAATGGGCCTAGTAGGCACATATAGAACATTCCACCTAACAGCAGCAGAAAAGGTGCACATGGGATGGTCTCTAGAATAGGTCATGTTAGGCTACAAAAAATCTTACCAAATTTAGCATGGTTGAAATCATACCAGGTATCTTTTCTGAGGAAGACAGAATGACACTAAATATCAGTAACAGAAGAAAAATTAGAAAATCTACAAATAGGTGTAAATTAAGCAACACACTCTTGAACAACCTTTAGGTCAAGGAAGAAATCAAAAAGGAAAACAGAAAATATCTTGGGACAAATGAAAATGGAAACACAACATACCGAAATTTATAGGATGGAGCTAAGGCAGAACTAAGTGGGACATTTAGAGTGACAAATGCCTGCATTAAAAAAGGGAAGAAAGATCTCAAGTACACAACGAACTTTACAGCTCAAAGAAAAAAAGAACAAACTAACCCTAATTTTGGCAGAAGGAAAGAAAATTAAAGATTAGAGCATAAATAATATAAAAAAACAGTGGAAAAATCAGCAAAACTAAGAGTTGGTTTTTGAAAAGATAAACAAAATTGACAAATGTTTGTCTAGAATAACAAAGAAAAAAGAAGATGGAAATTCAGGAATGAAAGAAGTGACATTAAAACTGATGCCCAGAAATAAAAATGATGAGACTACTTATGAACAATTATGTACCAACACATTGAACAGCCTCAAAGAAATGGATACCTTCCTCGAAACACACAACCTACAAAGAATAATAAAAAAAAAAAATAGAAAACTTGAGCAGATCAATAATAAGTAAGGAGATGGAATCAAGAATCAAAAACCACACAACAAAGAAAAGCCCAGGACCAGACAGCTTCACTGGTGAATTCTACCAAACACTAAAAAAAGAATTAATTCCAATCCTTCTCAAACTTCTCCAAAAATTAAAAAAGAGCCAACACTTCCGAACTCATTTTGTGAGGGCAGCATTGTCCTGATTACCAAAGCCAGACAAAGACACGCATTTAGAAACATGGCTTCGGAACCTGGAAGGAATTCTCTGAGGGTATTCACACTGCTATAGAAGTGTCTCTCTTCCAGGAAGAGAGACATTCTTAAGCCCAAAGAGTAAAGTGGCTGCCACTTTGAGACTAAATGACCTAGTGCTACAGAGGCTGGATCTGGTAGGGTCTACCCAGAGAAGGAGAGTGGAGGCATTTGGGATGAAGCAGGTGGTCAGAGGTGACTGAAATGGGATGACTGGAAGATCCCCAGCTGACCCTATGAGGTGAACTGTGGGGGTGGCGTGGAAAGAGCCATGAGTTGGGGGAGATTGATGGACAACCATTCTCTGTCCCCTTTCTGTGACTTTCTGTGATTTATCTCTGCTTGAATCTTATTCTCTACTGTCATCTGCACAATTCCCTCCACCGGGCAAGCTTGAGCTCATTCTTCCAGAATCATTTCCAGTATCATCTTCAAGAATCTTCTTCTGTGAGACTTCCCCTAGCTCCCAGAGGGCGGTGCTTTCTTCCTCCTTGTGTCTGGCAGATCATGGTTAGGCTTGTCATTGTAGTGTATACCACACTGCCTCATTTCCTCCTAGTAGATTAAAAGGCACATTATAGATTTTCAATAAATAACCACAAATTATGTAAGTAATAAATTGAGTGATGGTGGGAGCCAAATATTTCTGTAAAGTAGGGAGGCCTGGAGAAGGAAGTGTTACAGAAGGTAGGCATGATGGCTACATGGATAGTTTAGAGAGGTCTATAGACATTTACTGCCAATGAACCAGGAGGTCTAGGAGTATGAAAGTCAACAGATAGAATCTTACCTTGGGTAATTTAAAAGTGATTGAAATGTTCCTAAAATCTAGTAGGATAAGCTTGCTTGTCCTGGGTGAAATTACCTAAGGAAATTGAATCTCAAGATAATGCTACCTCCTGTTTTTTAGATACCAATAAAACACAAAATCCAGAATGGGGAAAATACTTTTTTTTTTCCCCCCAGATAGAAAGCTGGTGATCTGTGCTTAGCTGAGCATCATCTTCCTGGAATATCCTGTCATGTCATCCAGCCTTATTCTCCCTGAATATTTAGCACATCTTTGTATGTTCCTGTACAATTATAATTGGCTTACATATGACATATATATGCTTACAGGTCCCATAACTATGGTTATGGATTTTGTATATCGCTAATCTCTTCTAAGGTATCTAGGTCATTGCTTTTCATATGAGAGATGTGAAATCACAGAATGTTAGCATATAACCTAAAATTCTCATTTTGCAAAAGAGAAAACCGAGCCCCAGAGACGTTATACAAACTTATGCTATACATTTGTTTAAACAATGAATCATCACATCATTCATTCAACAAATACTTCAGTGACTTAATGTCCAAAAACATAAAGATGTTGGATGAAAAGATGAATGACACGCTCCCAGACATCAAGAATGTCACAATTTTCTTGGGAACCAGCATATAAATGGCAGTATACGGTCGGTGGAATACATCCTTTGGTTCAAATCTTTGAAAAACAGTTTGGTGATATATAAGGTTTTTTTGGTTTTTTTTTTTTTAGTGACTTTGGTCCTTCATTTCCACTCCAAAGAAATGATTCAGTGGGAATAAATTTGGATGTAAGCAAAGATTTATAGAGTGGTTTTCCCCCTTTTTAGACAATAGTGTTGCTTATGAGGGTGTTGCTAGATTTCAGAATAAATATGGTTTATGATACATGGAATTCTTTGCATTCATTAAAATGTATGTGGAGGGGCACCTGGCTGACAGTTGGTCAAGCGTCTGCCTTCAGCTCAGGTCATGATCCTCAGGGTCTTGGGATCGAGCCCCTTGTCCTGCTCCCTGCTGAGTGGGGAGTCTGCTCCTCCCTCTTCCTCGGCCCCCTCCCCCACTTCCCCTGCTTGTGCTCTCTCCCTCTCTCCTCTCAAATAAGTAAATAAAATGTTTTTAAAAAATAAAATGTATGCTGAGGAAGAATATTAACACAGAAAGATGATTGTGACATATTTATTTTTTGAGAGGCAAAAAAGTAGGTAACCATTGCAGTTTATATTTCATGAACCTATTTTTTAAACGTATATCTTTATTTATGCCTAAAAAAAACCTCTCAAAGTATTAATAGTCATCTCCAAATGGTAAACGACAGATACTGTTCTTTTTCTTGTTTCTCTTGGCTGTATTTTTTAAAATGTTTTACAATGAATACACATTTGCTTTAAAAGAAAAAAGAAAAAAATGACTTCTAAGGAAAATAAGTTATCTGGAAATCAAGGCAGCACTTTAGTTCCTGAATATCTGGATCTATCCACATGGAGCCAGAGGGTGGGAAGGTCTGACCTGTACTGACCCATTCATCAGCAGCCCACTGGACATGAACAGTTGTTTTTCACTGAATTGTCCAATTAAGCATTAACTGCAAATTCTTTTTTTTTTTTTTTAATTTCACGGAGGAAAGCCTAGAACAAATGTTTTCTCTAAATCTTCGTGAAGAAGAAACAAGCAAAAGTAAATACATCAGAATCGAAGATGCTTTAGAAAAATACCCAGAGCTCATGAGAACCCGGCTCTGCTCACTCTCTTCTGCCGCTGAGTTGTTACCTCCTCTCCGTGAGCTCTGTGTCCCCACCAGCCTCCAAGGGGGCTCCCAATCACCAAGTATCTCTTCATATTCCGTGCTGGTCTCCTGTCTCGATGGGTTCCATTCTTTGAAAATGAGTAATTCAGACATATGCGCTATCTCTTTATTAGGCAGAACAGAAAGTTACCCAGCCCATCCCACTTTCTGATTGTCCAGGGGAGACAGGTATTTACTGATTATTAGATCTCACTAATCTCTGTTCTCAACAAAGTGCTTTCAATCTATTAGGAAGGCATCAGCCTGGCATCAAAAGGACAAACTGAGACAAATTCAATGGGAACGCTGCACCAAGGTCAGAGCGAAAACAATATTTACCTCGCTTGCAAAGACCTCCAGGCACTCAGACAGATTAAATTAGAACAGGAATGAGTACATGCTCTCCTCTATTTAGTTGGCAGGAGGTGCTTTATTTTATATAGATCACATAACCATCATTGAAAATGTATTCTATTTTTAAAGTGTCACACCCTGTCAGAGAGAGAATCTGGCTTCTTAAAGGACACGGTGTAGTCTAAGGGGCACAGAAGGAAGAAAGAGACAGAGAGTGAACATTTATTGAACATCTCTGGGTATCTCCTATAACTCTCACCCTGGAATCCTCACTGATCCCAATTCTGTGGCCTTCCTTTCAGGGAGTTATTATGATTCCCATTTCACAGATGAACAAATTGAGGTTGAGTTTCAGAGAGCTTAAGAAATAAATCCGTGGTTGCGTGGTTGGTTAAGTGGCAGGGACAGATTCCAGACCCAGATTTGCCAGATCCCAAAGCCAGTGCCTTTTATAAAGCATCCTGCTGTTTCTGCAGGTCAGACAGAATGAATGCCATCGTGTCATGGTAAATCAAAAAGGAGACAGAGAAATCAAGTGACAGGGGAAAGTAGACTTGGCCTTTAGACGTTGAAAGCCTTCTATGAAGTGTGACATACTTTCCCACATGATACTAGTGGAGCCTGGGAGATGGGGAGGAAGGCAGGAAGAGAATCTGATCAGGTATTTGCACCTTTGCAGACAGACACTCAGTGGGACTGACCCCCAGCAAAGTCAAGGTGGAGAAGGTCATTATCTCTGGTGTTGAGTGGGTCTGCGGCTTCAAGGTGGGCACAGCATGCAGGCCTGCTGTGGGAATCCAGGCCCAGGAGATTCAGCCTAGACCAGGCATGCTCCATACCTTCCCCGTGCTGCCTGCCCATTCCTAACCTCCCCCCAACCCCTGTCTTTGTTCTACAACCTTCTGATTTTAAGTCAGCCTCAGCTCTGGCTTTAAGGGCTTATAAGCAGTGATTCTGCCATCAGAGATTTGTTTCATTTGTGGGCAGTGGTTGTGGGTTGGGCTTGTCTTTCTGATTTAGAGAATCAGGACTGAGTTCAAGGTAACCCATTCTTCACTGACCTCCTTCTCTCAAAAGCTGTTCCCCTTGAAGCCTATTTGGATCCTGATCCCCTGCAGACCTTTTTCCAGGTGCTCAGGACCATGCTGGACGTAACAAGATTCTGCACCAAGAGAACCACTAGGTCACAGCCCTCTAGGCTGGAAGATTTAAATAAAACTTAGCTCTCCCATATCCCCTCTCCTTAGGTGCTGCAAGGTAACTGGTTACATTTGGAAATCTAAAATCATGGAATTGTAACTTTGACTTTGGAAGTTACTAGAGTTTAATCCCAGATCTCTTCCAGTTCAACTACTTCCCCATTCACCAATAGTTATTTGGAAGTTTGGTCTTATGTTCAATGGGAATTGTTCTTATAGCTACTGCTCACTGGTGCCAATTCTGCTCTCCATGATTACTGTGCAGCCCGCAGAACAGCAATGTTAAAAAATGCTCAAAAGAACTGAGTACCTTAATGAGATTGTTGAGAGGCTTCTCGTAAGCAGAGGTGTAGTAGGAAAGTGAGCTCTAGGCAGGCCACTTCCACGAGTTACCTCCGAAAGCTCATGGATCCCATTCCCTCTGTTAGGTGGTGTTTGGGGTTTTTGTTCTTCATGTGAAACCAGCCAGGAGTAGGCAGGTCTCCAGCTCCAGGCTGTAAATCTTCTGAGGACAGCTTCTGTTGCCAAATCTTTAGAGAGGATGGGCTGTGTAAGAAGAAAATCTCAGGCTCCCATGTGGTCCCACTTGACATCCCAGATAGAGCCAAAGCCCTGGCTGGAAGAAAGAAGTGGAGGTGAATTCTTTGTGAGTTTTCAACAATTGGCTTGCAGATAGACACATGTTAATTATATGAGGCCTGGTGTAGAGCATCGAACACATTTTATCGGTATAGAAACAAACAATAGGAGCTCGGTGCCTTGCATGGAGTGGACTACAGCTCACCCACCCACTGCTCATTGAAAACAAAACAGCCACAACCTCAGCAAAGAGCAAGTTAACTCTGTGGGTCCTAGAGAATGCCTAGGCCATACCAGCTCTGCCCTTTCTATGACACGAACCTTCTAACTTTAGGGCTCGATGGACCCAGACAAGGTCGCCGCTGCATGGGCCCAGCCCATGGAGGGTCTATCCACAAGTCCAGTGGCTATCTACTCAGTATCTTCCGAAGAGGCACCTTGGATTAATGGAAGGAGCAGGCTTTGCAGACAGGCAGACTTGGGTTAGAATTCTGGTTTCAGCACTTAGTCGTTGTGTGCCCTTGAACAAATTATTTAACCTCTCATTTTCTTCCTCCGTAAAATGGAGATAATTCTCTATCCCATAGCGGTGTGCCACGGATTAAGTAGGATCATGTTTGCAAATGCAAACATCATAGTAGCTGTTCACTGAGTATTTGTTCCCTATCCCTTTTCCGCTGATGGCTTCCTTGCCTGTCCCTCTTTCTCTAGTCTGCAATTTGGGGTAAGGACGTGTTAGGAAGTACTTTCAGATATCACCCTGCACACACCTTGCCTTTGGGAGCTCTGCTCATCATCACCTCCGCAGAAAGATGAACCAGAGGACAGGGAGAAAGCAAAACTCAAATCCATCTACTTAGTTCTCTGCGGGCACAACTTTGGAAGGAGGCTAAAAGCTCTTAATGGAAGTGAGTATGTATGAGGCTTTTATTTATGATGCATCTATTCTAGATAGTAGAAAGAGAAATCAAACATGATGCCTGCCTTCCAGGGCCTTGCTGTCTAATGACGGAGTTGTGTTTGTAGGTAAATAACTTCAGGACTGTGATAAATGTTATAACAGAGGTATGCCCAGGTCTTTGGGTTAGTAAATTCCACAGACTGCTTCTCTCTCTCTCATGTACAGTGCAGCTAAAGAGGGTTCCTGGCTTGTCACTATTGAAGTAGCAACTTAATATGGGTCTGGGAAGGACATTAGCCTTCTTAAATTCTCCTTGGGTTCTGTTTCTAGTGAATTAATTCCTAGATGGTGGTGCAGAACTAAGAGGCAACTTGCTATTGTTAGCAAAGAATGACAGATGTGGAGATAATTTTGAATTGTGTTAATGTTGTGAGACACAAATGAGCTCCTGTTGACATAATACTTGATTTAAATAATGGATTACTATGTATTACGTTTCAGTGTCCTTGCTGGAAAGCTCAGTCTAAGAGCAAGAGGTGCTTGTGAGATCTGATACTATCATAATCCCAAGAGTTTGCTTTTTTCCCTCTCATTAAAGAAGGAAAAAAGTCAGTTTCTTTGGATTGTCTAATCAAATTCCTGAGAATAAAAGCACTACATGTGAGGTACCTGCTGAGCCGAGGACAGGCAAGCGGGCTGCTCGGAGGACGTGGGGAGGAGACGGCTGGGCTGGCCAAGGGCAACGAAGATGCTCAACTTTTGTGCCACCCCCAACTGTGTGTGGAAGAGCATTCAGACCTGCCCTTCCTCAGGTTCCTGCAGAACCCTGCCAGATGCCAGAAGTGGGTGGATAATTGTAGCGAGAGCAAACTTAGATGATAAAATGACTGATCAAGTAAATAAACATTATAGATGATATACCAAACACTTAGAGACCTCTGTGATCTTTAGAACTAGTCCTTATAGGACAGTTCTTCAATCTAATATTTATTAGTTTTAGAGAGAGGGTGGGGGAGGGGCAGAGGGAGAGAGAGAATCTCAAGCAGACTCCTTGCTGAGGGGAGAGCTAGACGAGGGGCTCAGTATCACAACCCAAGATTCACATGACCTGAGCTGAAATCAAGTCAGGTCACTTAACTGACTGAGTCACCCAGGCTCCCATAGGACTGTTCTTTAAGATAATGCAATATCAGAGGTATCGGCTCTTACCAGACACCTGAACAACTCAGAGTAGACACAGAAAATGACTAAAAGAGGGCACCTGGGTGGCTCAGACGGTTGGGTGTCTGCCTTCGGCTCAGGTCATGATCCCGGGGTCCTGGGATCGAGTCCTGCATCGGGTTCCCTGCTCCTTGGGAGCCTGCTTCTCCCTCTGCCTCTCTCTCTCTCTGTCTCTCATGAATAAATAAATAAAATCTTTAAAAAAAAAAAAAAAAAGAAAATGACTAAAAGAATTGGGTGAAGATGAAATCAGGACACTGAAACAGAAAAAACAAAAACAAAAACAAAAACAAACAACTTATGAAACTTCTAAACAGGAACAGAAACAAAGAAATAATAGCAATGCTCAGAACCCTAGTGCAGAAGAAAGGGGCCAAGAATAGGATGAAGACATTACCTTTAACCCTTGAAGAAAAGGAAAACAAAGAATACTCAAAATCTTTATTTGGAATTTTGATTCTTCTGGGAAACCAAAACTTACCTACCTCTGGATGGCCATGTGGCTGATGAAATTCCAGAAGTTGTCTGCTCCTGACAGTTTTGCAGCCCTGCTGGGGTGCCAGATGGATTCAGGTGAAGAGGTGCTGAGGAAGCTCTCTGCGACCCCAGCAGGGAAGAGCTACATTCGGGAAGAAACCCTCAGGGACGGGAGAGACCCTCCCTTGATTTCCAAGATCGCTGACCGTGTAGTGGGTATCGCAGAGGAAGAGCACCTGCCTGTGTTGGCGAGGCTTGTCGACAAATCCATAACCTGGGGGAGGAATCTGTGGGCTTCCTACCTTATGAAGCTGGTGCAGAAATTTCAGCTTTGCCATTTCACGCTATGATAACTGAGAAGTGGGGATTAAACATGGATATTGTCATAGCCAGGCTTACCTTGTGCCTGGTGGATTTTCTTCCAAAATTGAAGTTGTTGCCTGTAGATTTTTAGAGAAATACTCCCAAGCTGTCTACATACTCTGCTCTTCCTGTGCCTTAAATATGTGGTTGGCAAAAGCAAGGTCTGTTACGGGATATCTGTTGCATTGCATTAGAAACAATTGACAAAATTCGTTGTTGTTGTTGTTGTTGTTTCCAATCAATCATCACACCTGCTTTTAGAGCATGGCAATGTAATTTCTGTCCTCTTTGAGAACAGTGAAGAAAGGGGCAATGAACAGAAGGAAATTGGCCATCCTCAGCAGACAGTCAGGAATGATGCTTTTGAAATTTTCGTGACCTCCTACAAGCACTTGCTTTATGTTTAGATAGTATAGTGACACAAATACTAGATGGAATAGCTGTGGCTGTCCAAGTATTTGTGCTCTGTAGTGCAGTAACACACTTTGATTTCATTGTTACCATTGTTGTTCTCAAACGTGTTCTGTCTTTTACAAGAGCTTTTGGGAAAAATCTCCAAGGGCAAACCTCTGATATCCTCTTTGCAGCCAGTCATTTGACTGCAATGCTTTGTTCACTAAATGAATTGATGGAACATATTGAAGTTTATCATAAATTTTGGTTTGCGGAAGCCACAAATTTGGCACCCAAGCTTGGTATTCAGATGAAACTCCCTGAGAATGTCTGTAGAGCCCAGCAAGGCAACCTGGAATCTCAGCTAATGTCTGAGAGTTCCTAAGGAAACTCTAAGTGTTCCAACAGTGGGGCACACTGTTCAGGAACTGAAAGATAGAGTCTCAGAACAGTACCTGAAAGCTCTTAAATGCTTATCCCTGGTGCCCTCAGTCATGGGACAGATCCCATTTAATACACTAGAGGAGCACCATGCTGATGCATACAGAAGTGACTTACCCAGTCCCAGCACACTCTCAGCTCAGTCTTCTGTTAAAGAATCAGGTGGGAACACAGAGGGGAAGATACAGTTTCCATCCACCATTTATGAAACCCTCCATCTGCCAGACATCAATTTTTTTCCCTAATGTTTGTGCATTGCTGAAGGTCCTATGCATTTCTGTGATGAGGGTTGAGAATGAATGCTATGAAAATAAGTCAAAGTGTCTCAAAGTGTACCTGATGAACACTTTGACAGGCCAAAGGTGAGGTAACTTGGCTTTGCTTAACATAAGTTTTGACGTAAAACATGACCTGAATTTAATAATGGTGGACACATATATCAAACTCAGTACAGCTAAGTCAGAGCTTCCCACAGATAATTCTGAAACCATTGAGACTACCTAAGAGACTTTAAACATAAGCTTTCTCTTCTATTTGATATTTGAAAAAATATGAAAGAAATTTCAAAACAGCTTCCAGAAAAAAGCTGTAAGTGTATGTAGGCCCTTTAATAACAGAATATCTTGACCTTAGGCCTCTCATTGAGGACACTGGCCATTGATAATCTGCCTTTAATGGCCCCTGTTTGAACTTTCCCACTTGGAAGACCTAACTTTTTCCAGAAGATAGCATTAACAGTGCCACATCACACTTCTGCAAGATCTCTGCTAATGGCACTTTGGAATTGTGTTAGTTGTCATTTTAGATATAACATTTATTTTTATTTTTTTAAGATTTTATCTATTTGAGAGAGACAGAGAGAGAGTAAGAACATGAACAGGGGGCAGAGGCAGAGGGAGAAGTAGACTCCCTGCTGGGCAGAGAGCCTGACATGGGCTCGATCCCAAGACCCTGAGACCATGACCTGAACTGAAGGCAGATGCCCAACTGACTGAGCCACCCAGGCGCCCCTAGGCATAAGGTTTATTATCACTGTAGATCCAATTGCTGGGTATTGGGTTATCAATTCTTTGAAGAAATGAATTTCGAGGAGGTGTGGGAAGAAGGAATACATTTTATAAAATATTATAACAAGGTTCACTACTGACCTCTGAATAGTATTTAATATTTATATAAATATTTAATATTTAAGTATGTTGTTAAATATCTGTAATAGACAGTTTAAGGGAATTACCAGACAGAGAAACACATGAGCTCCCCAAACAAGAATCTCAGAGTAGGTTTTTGTTTTTATCAGATGAACTTAAACAAGTTACAGTTAAAGTTTGAATGGAACAGCCTGCTTTTGTTGTTGGTCCACATCTAGTTGCTGCTGTTAACATTCTTTTGTTGAGGTTATATCTTCATAAGCTTTGCAGCAGGTGTAAGTTGAACACTTCTGTTGCATGGTCAAGACAGGATCAGAGGCCATGGATACTGACAACTGATTTGCCTGTTTTCTTCTGTCTTTCCTATGTCTGTATCTATTGCCTCATCTTGGTTTATAAGTGAAACCTGAAAAACCTACAAAAATAAGCATTTTGTAGTTTGTCTAGGAATAATACAGAAAATATTACTATTATTTTTGGTGATGAAAATAAGTTTTGTATAGTTTATTTCAACCTAAGTAAACTGTGAGTTTTTTTTTTAAAGTATTACCCTTAAAAGGTTTAAAAAAATTTTTTTATTTAAATTTGAGTTAGTTAACGTACAATGTAATATTAATTTCAGGTGTACAATATACTGATTTAGTGCTTCCATACAAGGCCCAGTGCTCATCAGGACAAGTGCACTCCTTAATCCCCATCACCTATTTCACCCATCTCCCACCCACCTCTCCTCTAGTGACCATCAGTGTGTTCTCTATGGTTAAGAGTCTGTTTCTTGGTTTGCCTCTCTCTCTCTCTCTCCACTTTGCTCATTTGTTTTGTTAAACAAATTCAGTAAAGTTGCAGGATATAAAAGCAATGTACAGAAATCTGCTACATTTCTATACATCAAAAATGAAGAAGCAGAAAGAGAAATTAAGGAATCAATCCCATTTACAATTGCACCAAAATCAACAAGATACCTAGGAATAAACCTAACCAAAAAGGTGAGAGCCTGTACTCTGAAAACTATAAAACATGGATGAAAGAAATTGAAGAGGACAAAAAAAAAAAAGAAAAAGAAAGAAAGAAAGATATTCCATGCTCATGGATTGGAAGAACAAATATTGTTTAAATGTCTATACTACCCAAAGCAATTGACACATTTAATGCAATCCCTATCAAAATACCAACAGCATTGTTCACAGAGCTATGTAAACAATCCTGAAATTTGTATGGAACCACAAAAAGCCCCAAATAGCCAAAGCAATTTTGAAAAAGAAAAAGCTGGAGGCATCACAATTCCAGACTTCAAGTTATATTACAAAGCTGTAGTGATCAAAACAGTATGCTACTGGCACAAAAATAGACACACAGATCAATGGAACAGAATAGAAAACCCAGAAATGAACCCACAACTATATGGTCAGTTAATCTTTGACAATGCAGAAAAGAATATCCAATGGGAAAAATACAGTCTCTTCAACAAATGGTGTTGGGAAAACTGGACAGCAACATGCAGAAGAATGAAACTGGACCACTTTCTTCACCATACACAAAAATAAACTCAAAATGGATTAAAGACCTAAATGTCAGACCTGAAACCATTAAATTCCTAGAGCACACAGGCAGTGACGTCTTTGACATCGACCATAGCAACTTCTTTCTAGATATGTCTCCTGAGGCAAGGGAAACAAAAGCAGAAATAAACTATCTGGATTTCATCAAAATAAAAAGCTTCAGCACAGCAAAGGAAATGATAAGCAAAACTAAAAGGCAGTCTATGGAATGGAGAAGACAAATGACATATCCGATAAAGGGTTAGTATCCAAAGTATATAAAGAACTTATAAAACTCAACACCTAAACCAATTAATGCAATTAAAAATGGGCAGAAGATACGAACAGTTATTTTTCCAAGGAAGTCTTCCAGATGGCCAACAATACATGAAAAGATGTTTAACATCACTCATCATTAGGAAAGTGCAAATCAAAACTACAATGAGATACCACCTCACACCTGTCAGAATGGCTAAAATCAATAATACAAGAAATAATAGGTATTGGTGAGGATGTGGAGAAAGGGAAACCCTCTTGCACTATTGGTGGGAATGCAAACTGGTGCAGCCACTGTGGAAAACAATATGGAAGTTCCTCATAAAGTTAAAAATAGAAATACCCTATGATTCAGTAATTGCCCTACTAGGTATTTACCCAAAGAATACAAAAAATACTAAATCAAAGAGACACATGCACCCTGATGTTTATAGCAGCATTATCTACAATAGCCAAACTGTAGAAACAGCCCAAGTGCCCATTGACTTATGAATGGATAAAGAAGGTATGGTATCTATATACAATGGAATATTATTCAGCCATAAAAAATGAAATCTTGCCATTTGCAATGATGTGGATGAGCTAGAGGGTATTATTCTAAGCGAAATAAGTCAATCAGAGAAAGACAAATACCATATGATTTCACTCATATGTGGAATTTAAGAAACACTTGAAAGATTTTTGTACATCAACATAATCATGCAAAAATGTATTCTGTGATACAAAAAATAATATAAGACTGCCTGTTGGATTATCTGTCCTTTTTTCATTTTTGGTTTCTTGATGTTAATAATGATCATAAACTTACTTGAAAGAAAATATACCTGTGTTTCCAATAGTCAAATGGCATTAGAGACAAAAAATAATCCATTCTTCCCTTTCTCACTAGCCCATCAGACATGAGTGTGCAGTGGCCATCTCTCCTCTTCTGCATGGCGTTTCTCTATCCATTCAGTATTGGAGTCAGGCAAAGATTGCTTTTATGTCACTAGCCCTCCATACCCCTTCCCTCCTCTGCCTTGGCCAAATGAGGATTGACTTCTATATGGAAAAACTCTGTGGACAGTTAGATGTATGTGTTGCTGCCGTTGTTGGTGGGGAGGGGACCTCTGTGTACATGGGTCACATTCTTAGGCAAGAAATCTCAAGGACAAAAGTCTGACAGTTGTGTTGGTGGCAGATCCAGGGGAGGGTTGCTCAAATTGCATGAATCTGCATTCCTTGATCTCATTCTGGGCAAAGGTACCTGAGTGTCTCCCACTGAGTGAATGTGGGCCATATGGGGGAGCTTGCAGCAGATGTCCTCAGTACTTCATGTATGTTCCTTAGACTCTTCCCTTTCAGTGTGCTCCCGCTGACTTCTAGTTACTAATGACTCTTTCCTAAGGATTTTTCTAGAACAGGAGCATGCCACTCTGCCTGGGGTGAAGTAGGCTAGATGTGTCAGAGAATTAACTCCTCTGGAGCAGTCTTAAGATTGACTTGAAATGTGAAGTTAGGGTGTATTTGTATACTTACAAACACCATGATTCTCTTGTTTCTAAGCTAGGATGATTCTGAGGCATGCATCTGACAGTATTTCCCAAATTTCCTTGTGGGATGAAACTCTAGTGGTAACGGGCTCTTTTCTGACTGTCTCCTCTTCCCTCATTACCTTTCCGGGGTTCTCGGCAACTCCTAAATAAATTACTGGCATTCACGGCCTTCCTCGGTGTCTACTTTTGGAGGAGCCCAGACTAAGACAGGTGGCACTAGAAGAGGTCCAAGGAAGAATACCCTTATGATAGGAATCTTGCCAGCGAGATCACAAAAAAGGGCTCTATTATTGGTGGTGATAAGAGAGGTGAGGATAAGCCCTGGCATGCCGAGCATCACAGTTATGAATATTTTCATCTGTGGTGAATTGGAATGGGAAACAGGCTTACAGAATATCTCCAGCATTTTTTAGCTATGGTGGCAGTGATAATGATGACTCTGGAATTGATGTTAATTGTCACAGTGGCACTGAAGGGAAAAGACCACCTTGGTTTAAGCTAACCATCAAATTATTCTCCACATGAGGCCCAGAAGACCTTTAATTCAGCATTTAAAGAACCCATATTTCCTGTATCCATAAGGCAGATGCACCTGAGTGTGAAAGAAGTGGGATTGCAGAGACTTGACTCTTAGCCCTGGCAAGTCTCCTATGCTAAAATCCAGGGCCTTGGTGTGGGAGGAGCATGGACCTGAGACCCGAGATGTGGAGACTGGGGACTGATGTACTTGAGAACCTTGAATTAACAGATTCTCCTGAATTCCTTTCTCTGAAAATGGTTCCCTTTCCCTTTGTTTACAGGAGAGCAGATTCTCCTTGCCTAGAAATCATGCAGAGGGAGACACCTCATAAAATGATACTCACCTTCTTCAAGGTTTTCCTTTACTTGCTCCAGAGATTCTAGGACAATAACTAAGGTCAAAACTCAGCTTGAACTCCTGAGAACATATTTTCCCTGCTCCAGGAAAAAAGAAAAAAAGGGATCCTTAACAACAGAGCTGCAAGACTTGGCTAATATGTCCTGGCAGAATCAGGAACATTATATGTATACTTTGAGGGTGCTGCCCCAACTATGAGGAGTTTAAGACTGCGTAGACAGAATTTTTAAAATGTGAGCATTCTCCCATGACATCAGCTTTAATGTCCTAGGCAGAACTACTCTTGTGGACTCAATATGCTGCTGGGATAGTTCTTCCAAGTTTGGAAAATGATAGCTTGCAGCAAACGAGATGCCATTAGTATATAAGTACCCAGCTCTCTTGCTCCTTATGTGGGGAAATTCTTAGGTGGGTGTTGAACACTCAATCCCACAGTTTTCCCTTAAAATTAAGCAGCTAGAAGCTGAAAGAAATATCAGATTCCTAGGGATGAAGAAATGGTCACCAGTGACAGCTGAGTGAAGGAGGGAGTGTAACAGGTCAAGGAGGAAGTTCTCCATCCTGTGTCAACCTGAACATCTCTTAGCCCCAGGAGTGTATAGTCATCTTGGGACAGAACAGTCCAAGTAAAAATTTTCTATCCCTTCACTATTTTTGCTTCTGCTTTGAAACCAGAGAGATAAGAAACTATCTAGCAATCGAGGGATGGGTGGTGAGGAAAAAGGAAGAGATATACAAGTCAGAGAAATACAGAAGAAGCCAAATATTACTCCTTTTCATGCCTCTAGGCTTTCAGTCTAAAATAAGCTAAAGTTGTGAGGAAAGATAAAATATGTGATTAATTGGTTTTTGAATTTTTATGAGTGTCTGAGAGTAGATATTCTAATTATTGAATTGACCTTGTATTCTGATTTAAAAGGATAGAAGAACGTCTTTTAACTAAAAGTGATCCAAAAAATTATGATACCTATCAAATTTCTACTCAGCAGCAGAGTAACTATTTCTGGGGAGTCTCTAGAGATACATTGAAACAAACCAAAACACAAAGTTTCATTTGATTCCATCAGATGTGTCTGTTCAGCATGTCCCTTCTACTACATTGTTGCCTTTGTCTTCCTCAGAAACACTCCAGCCTTTCTCCCCATATGTTCTGTTACCAAAAAAAAAAAAAAAAAAGGCATAGTTGATAGCAACTGACCTAGAGAAAAGGTAGCATAGAGTGCTGGGAGAAATCTTAGTTGTCTCGTGTGTATCTCCTAGCCCATCATACTTGGTGGTTGGTAACTCCCAGGCTATTTTAAAGCCATATTGTAACATTGTTTCATTTGTCTTCTTTTGCAAGCATAAAATAATGTATAGACAATGGAGGGGAAAAAAAAGAGTATAAGAGATAAAAGGTTGAAGAGCATGAGGCCATTTGGCTTTCTTTCTTGATTCTCAAAATAAATACAGTAATGTTTGCTTCATAAGGAAGAGAGAAACAGGAGGAATTGTGCAGTAAGTCACTTACCATCACTGTGTTCCCTCAGAATCTTCAAGAGCACTGAGTGTGCCCAGAAACAGATCTGTGACCTAAACCAAGTGTTTCTCTCTTGCTGTGTATTTTTGTGTTGTAGAAAACACAATCCAAAGCTGTAATCAAAATCTAGCAAGATCACTTCCTCTTTCTTTGCGTGAATCTTTGTTTAACATGGAAGGCAACAATTATTGTTGGAACTATTTATTCTCCTCCAAATGCTCTTGATTGATCCCTGGGACCTGATGTTTTTTGAATTTGTTATAGATTGACTTATTAGAGAATTCCTGATGGTCTCATTCCATCTTGATCAAATTCAACAGCTCAGAGAAAACAGTAATTGAAATTGTCATAAAATATGGGTGGGGCTCAAGAAGCCCATCTCTTCATTTGGACCAATGTTTCCTAACTGTACAGAGACAAGTTGTATGTCTAGGGTAGTGGTTTTCAACAAGGGGTGATTTTGTACCCCCATCCCTGTGACAGTTGGCAGTGTCTAGAGCTATTTTTGATGGTACCGCGGGGAGGGGTACTACTGGCATCTAGTGAGTAGAGGCTGGGGATGCTGCCAAGCAAATGTATTAGTTTCCTATATCTGTGTAACATAGCAGCTTACTGCTTACTTACTGCTTACTTACAACACTGCTTTATTAACCCACACTTTTTTAGGTCAGAAGTCTGGGAGACTGGGAAGGGTGCTTGACCAGGTATTCTACTTAGAGTATCATGGGGCTGAAATCAGGGTGTTGGTTAGGTTGGGCTCTTATATGGAAACTCTGGGGGAGAATCCACTTTTAATCTCATTGACGTTGTTGGCAGAATTCAGTTCCTTATGGTTTTAAGACTGAGGTCCCCATTTCCTTGCTGGTTGTCAGACATTCTTAGCTCCTATAAGGAACTCCTCATGTCCCCTGTGTTTGCTCATGTCCCCCTCCATCTTCTAAGTCAACAACAGCATGTTGAACACCCGCCAATTCCTTCCCCCCCAACCCCAACCTTATGCTTTGAATCTCTGACTTCCTCTTCTGCCACCAGCCAGAGAAAATTCTTCTTTTAAAGGGCTCACCTGATTGGATCAGGCCTGTCTGCATAATCTCCGTAACTGAAGATCACCTATTTGGAACTTCAATTACATCTAAAAAAGTTTCTTCACAGCAGCCCCCATTAGTTTTTGATTGACTATTTGGAAGAGGAGAGACCATCTTGAGAATGCTGTTTACCACCACAGTCTATAATGCAGAAGGCAGTCTCTTACAACAAAGAATTACCTGGCCCAAAATGTCAGTACTGCTGAGATTGAGAAACCTTGGTCTCGGTGTACCTTTTTGTGCATGGTGGAAATATCTTCAGCTTCTCTTTCTCATGAAGGGATGGGCCACTGGCTTTCTGATCATGACCCCAAACTCTCATTTTCCAGGAGTGGTTGGACACAAAGACCTTATGAATTATTTGACACCTGCTGGTCCATCTATCTTTACCCATTGACCACTCTAGTCTCACATCCATCAGTATGTGTAGTTTACATTCTTCTGTTCTTTGAGGCAAATGGTATTTTATTTAAATATATTAAATATATTAAATATATTAGGAAAAGGGAAGAATGTTAACATTTTTTTGCATTTGGCCAGATAATCGGAATATAATCATGCATGTAATTAGAATGCAAGTTCCTGATTACAGAGACTGCTCCTTGGTCACTGATACCCTGAGCACCTAGCACAATTTGTGGCTCATGGTAGGGCCACATTATTTATTTGTTGAATGAATGACTTTTGCAGTCAGGGATAATACAGCAAGACAAATCTTGACTTTTGGTACAAATATCCAGATTTAAATGGGTCTTAGGCTTGATTCGACAATGCTTTATTATGAGGTATAAAGGGATAAAGCATATGTTTATGCAACTAGAGACTAAAAATACCTGCATAGGTATATAAAGGTGTGTAGGCTCTCAGCCTTTCTAAAACTTAGAGCAGCCACCTGGTTTAAATTCTTACCCCGGTATGAAATCTTTATAACACTCCTGATGGGTCAGTCTGGTTTGCATTTGAAACTTTCCAGATGGTGTCACAGGATTTGAATACTTTGGAATAGAAATCTTCAAAGTTTTTTTTCTCCTGAATACTCTCTAAAGAATTTTGGAAAATCATGGATTCCTTTGGATATTTTAATTTGACATCTAAAACTTTTTAACCATAATATTTGTAAAGAATTAATTTCTGGCATTTTCCATATCATGTATGTACTTTCAATATATTTTTCAGAACATCAGATTGATAGATTTAGTTCATTCAATTTTGTATAATATGTCTTCCATACAATATATCAGGTAAATGCAGTTCAAATTGTTAATCAAAATAGACAAATGAGGTTTACTTTTTGTGCAAAAAGTCTGGATTCATTTTTCAGTTAAATAAACTGGAATCCTTGTATCCCTGTGACAACTTCTCACTTCTAAATTCTAATTCTAAGATAAATCAATACACGGATAGACATAGAGCCTTAAAATGAGTCTGTCACCTGGATGAAATAAGGCACTGCCCCATCAATATTTCTTACAGATGATCTTTATGCTTTGCTGTCACCTCGTCAGGAATTATACAACCTCATGGTATTCCTTTGTTTTTATATCCTGAGTAATGCACGGTTGGTGAGGATTGGCGAATGTAGGTTCTTCTTTTGTAAAGTCGGAGTGTTGATAAAGAATAAGTTTTAACCTTAGATAGAAACATTTTAGGGAAAAGGACACATAGAGGTTGAGGATTTGAGAAATGATTCCTTGAAAACTATACATACCCATTTACCCCTGGAAAAATCTTATTGTACTCTCAGGAATTTGAGTCCCCCATTTAAAAAAAATTTTTTATTGTTATGTTAATCACAATACATTACATCATTAGTTATTGATGTAGTGTTCCATGATTCATTGTTGTGTATAACACCCAGTGCTCCATTCAATACGTGCCCTCTTTAATACCCATCACCAGGTTAACCCATCCTCCCACCCTCCTCCCCTCTAGAACCTTCAGTTTGTTTTTCAGAGTCCATCATCCCTCATGGTTCGTCTCCTCCTCTGATTTCCCCCCCTTCATTCTTCCCCTCCTGTTATCTTCTTCTTCTTCTTTTTTTTT
>NC_138379.1:89377720-89420439 GCF_054177405.1 Leptonychotes weddellii | reverse complement strand
TCCATTTTGCAAGTAAGTATTGTACAGGTACTATATTAGACTCAAAGATGGGAAGAAAAGAAGACAGGGAGGGGAGAAGGAAATGCACATTTAATAAGACAAGTGAATGATTCCAAAGATCATACAGTGTCTTTATGTGCTATTCCAAGCTGGTTTCTCTAATAGGAAAATGAGAATGCTTCATTTTAAAGTTGCCTACTGTAACCAGATGCACTATTCATGTGTTTCCAAGGGTCCTAAAGCAAGAGTTGATTCATCTCTGCCTAGATATAGGCAGGCTGATGAGAATCTTTCAGGAAGTTCTATCCATTGTGCTGAAAGGCTATTGTTAACACTATAGAAAAGGGCTACACTCAGAATTTTCATAGGACAGTTTATTTCTGTACTCCTCTGAGTTATTTTCACCTTCCTGCCTTGTAAGCCTTGCATGTGCTTTGTGTGCTCACAAGTGTCTGGATTTCAAAAGAGAGTGTTTAATACACAGAGTGGTCTTGGGCCTGGAGATAAGTGTGTGAGCGAGTAGAGAAGAACCATGAGTGAGGTGGAGTGAGAGGTTAAGTTGAAGACTCTGGTGGAGAGGAAAACAGTAAATTCACATTGTTTGATGTTAAATACATGTTTGGGTTTGTATTTCATGTTTTGCCACACGCGTTCAGAAATGCCCGTCTCATTTCTCATATTCACGCTGTTTCTGTTCAGAACCAGGCCAGGATAGACAGGCTTGCAGAGGAGAGCAATCCTCATCAGCCAAGGGAGAGAAAAAAAAAATTGAATGTGTACCCTGAGGGAAGATGGCTCTCTAGAGTGTAAAAATGTGTTCCTGGGACCATGTAGAAAAGGGTTGAGGGTGAGGAATCCGGCAGCCAGAGAGCTGAAGCTCCCTCCCTTCCTAGGCATAGGAGTGCAGAAGGGGGGTTGCTCAGGGCGTGGTGGTGGGGGTCACTCCTCCTCGTGCCTAGCCTCTGGCAGGGGAAGGACCGGGAACTGGGAATGTGTGTGGCAGAGGCTCACTCTGCCAGGACGAGATGCTGGGGTATGAGGGTGGGGTGGGGGCCTGAGGGGTGGCTTGGAGCCCTGGCGGTGGCTGCCTGACGTCACCGGCCTCTCTGGCAATAGGCTGCGAGCTGAGCTCCCCGAAGCGGCGGCGGCAGCAGCAGCGAGGCTTGGTCTCTGGCCCCTTCACTCCGCGCCTTCTGCAGCCACCACTGCAACCGCGCGGCGGGGGCTCCCTCCCTGCAGCCAGCTGGTGGCCCCAGGTAAGGGACGCGGTGCCCTAGAGGTTCCAGGCTGCCGGGTGGCGGGGCGCGAGGGGGTCGGACAGCCCGGCGGCCTGCGCAGGCACCCCGGGCGGTAGCTTCGGCCCCCACCCTGCCCAGCCCCGGCTTGCGCGCCTCCTCTGTGCTCCGCAGTGCAACAGTTTGCAGCTGCCTTTCGAGAACAGCGCGGGGGCTCTGCTGTGCGCTGCGGGTCTGCCTGGCTCTGGTCCCCGGGAAGAGCCTCGGGCTGGGGCTGGGGAGGCTGGAGGGCAGGTCTGTTCCCCAAACTTTGCAAATGAGAACCCATACCCTTCCATTTCCTGTCCCCCTAGAAAGAGGCAGGATACTGCCGAGTGCGGGGCACAGGGAGATGGAGAGAAGGGGGCGTTTGCGGGGATGTGCTTTAGCTGAAAAAGGTGTTTCAGCTGCTTTTTTTTTTTTCCTGGTGGTTGGGGGGTGGGGTGGGTAGTACCAGGAAGAAGGCTGGAGAATGGATGGAGCGCGATCCAGCGCGTCCGCTGTGGCCACGGACAGAGGCGGAGTAGGATGTGGTTGCTGTGGTACCCCCATGGGAATGGGACTTAAGGGACCTGAAGCCGGCCAGGGAAGAAGAAGAGTCTGGAGGGGGAGGAAAGAGAAGGCAGTACTGCGTACCCGGAGCCCCCTCGCTCGGCGGTTGCGGGTGGGTGCTGGGAAGGGTAGGATCCATAGGAAGACATCCACTCAGAGGGTGAAGGAAGGAGGAGAGTCGGTGCTCTGGGGAGAGGGGACCATGTTCCCAGGCGGCTGTGTGTCTGTTGCAATTAGAAAGTTGTGGAGGGCCCAGGAAGGCTGCCTTATCTGCTGAGTAATCTGTATCTCCGCGGTGCCGGCGCGGACCCCTTCCCAGCGAGCGGTGCGAGCGCGAAAGCTGGCGGCTCGGGTGCGCGGCCAGGGGCGGGCGGGCTGGGGTCCACGGGCTGCGGAGAAGACGGGCAGCGCCCAGCTGAGGCAGTGTGCCCAGAGGGCCGCTTTGCAGTGGGGGCTCATGCTTCCGGTCCTCCTCACTCCCCTGGGCAGCGGCCGGGATCCTAACTAAGCCTGTTCTCTTTGCAGCCTGGTGCCTTGGGAGAGGAAAAGGGCGCGCGGACACGCGTTCCAGGCGGGGCCGGAGAGGATCTCCTGGGCACCGCTCGCTTCCTGGCCGGCTTGCTTGCCCGCAGTTGCTCCCTCAGTCCTTCGCTCGCGCGCGCATCCCCTCCCACACCAGGGAGTAGTTTTGGGTGGCGTGGGCTCCGTCGTCTTCTTGCCTGGTGGGAACGGTGTGCCCGAGAGAGGAAGTCCGGTGGGCCCGGCCCCTCCCAGCCCAGCGCCGATGAGTGCCAGGGCGCCCAAGGAGCTGAGGCTGGCGCTGCCGCCGTGTCTCCTCAACCGGACCTTTGCTTCCCCCAACGCCAGCGGCAGCGGCCACTCGAGTGCCCGTGGCCCGGGTGCGGGAGGCAGCGGCGGAGGCACCTGCATCACGCAGGTGGGACAGCAGCTCTTCCAGTCCTTCTCCTCCACGCTGGTGCTGATTGTCCTGGTCACCCTTATCTTCTGCCTCATCGTGCTGTCCCTCTCCACCTTCCACATCCACAAGCGCAGGATGAAGAAGCGGAAGATGCAGAGGGCTCAGGAGGAATACGAGCGGGATCACTGCAGCAGCAACCGCGGCGGCAGGGGGCTGCCCCCAGCGGGCGGCCAGGCCCCGACCCACGCGAAAGAAACCCGGCTGGAGAGGCAGCCCCGGGACTTTGCCTTCTGCGCCCCCTCCAACGCCTCCTCTTCGTCTTCGTCCCCTGGCCGCCCGCGCCAGGGTCCCTGCGCTCCCCCGCCTCCCCCACCGGCCCCCAGTCCGCAGGGAGCACACGAAACCTCCTCCTGTTTGGACACAGCTGGCGAGGGCCTTTTGCAAACGGTGGTACTCTCCTGATTGTTTAGCCCCCCTCTTCTCTCCCCTTCCTCATTTCCAGCATCTTTGCCATCCTTGCTTTTTCTCCCCCTCCATCTTTCCTCTGCCACTTTTCTCTGTCCTCCCTCCCTTTTTCCTTCTTTCCGTATCTGCCCTCCCCTTACTGTTTCTCCTCCGCCGAGGCACTGTGCGGTATTTGTAAATATTGGGCGAGGAAAGTCTCGGAAGAAGAAATAACGCTGATAATACTTTATTATTAATATTTATAGTAATTATTATAATACTAATAACACAATCCAAGCGCATGACAAATCACATAATTTCTCATTGTCAATGAAGGACGCGTCTTCCCTCTTCACCCTGCACACCCCTACCCGCCCCCCCCCCAATAAGGAGGAGAAACCGCACAAGCTACCAAATCTAAAAAAGGCGTTGATTCCTGGACCAAAGGGAGTGGAGGGGGCCTGGTGTGTTGTACATAGCTGTCAAGTTAAGGTTCAGTTACCTTCCCTTCCTTCCCCTCCCTCCCAAGCTTTCACTTTTCCTTCAGCTCCCCTCCCTTCCCCATTCCCACCTTCGCAGGGCTCAGGCAATACTATATTATAAAGAAAACGTCTACATTAAGCACCAGAACTACAAGAGACCACAGAGACAGTCCCAGAAAAACGTGTATGACATGTACCGATCTCTGGTCAGCCCTCTTTCTCACCCCTTAGTTAACCATCCCTTTTCCAGGACCAGGCATTTAAATTTACTTTTAGAAATGTCCCTCGCTGGCCGAAAATCTTTAAATGAGTTGAAAGAAAAGAAAAGAAAGAGACAGAAAGAAAAAAAAGAGAAAAAAGAAAGAAAAAGAAAGAAAGAAAGAAAAAAGAAAGAAACTCTACTGCTTTAGCTCTCTGCCCCGCCCCCAGCTATACACCTTTGACTTGGGACATTTTCAGGATTCACAAAAGATCCAGAAGCTGTCCAGATGGGTGTGGTGCTGACATTGCTTCACCGGACTGGTCACTTTGTTTGGTTGTGCAGGCAGAGGAGGGGCTGTTTGGGGAAGTGACTATTTTGGCTTTTTGTTGGTTTCTTTCTTCTTTTTCTACAATTGGGTTTGCGTGTACTATTGGTTTTATTATTAAACATTGCATAAGTTACCTTTTTTTGTAAAAAAAAAAAAATACTAGGTGATGTGCAGTACTGAAAGTGCAGTATCTAACCAACCAAAATGTTTCTGTTTCATTTTTAGAGCAAGTGCACCTTTGTTATATATTTATTATATTGGTACCAAATACAGAAGCAAACTATAGTTCTGTACTACATCCTCCAAACTGTATGGTCTTGTTCTTAATTTCCAGCTGTTGATATAACGGTTACCACTGGATGAGCAATTCAGTGGTACAGGACTGGCTTCTGCTGTTTCCAGAAGTGTTCTTTTGTACCTTATTCTGTAGTAGACTGTTATAAAAAGATAACACATATGTTTTCTTTTTTTCTTTTGCGAATAACAGAAACAACCACAACAGAAAACAAACAAATAATGGATGTGCAGGAATGCCATCTATTAAAACATGGTTAATATTTAAACAGTGCCTGTAGTCCTACCTGCATGCAGTTACCACCTGGAGGCAGTGTTGTGTGTGCTTGCTTGTACTGTATGTGTTTGGGGGTGAGACTGGTGGGGGTACTGGGCAATTTGGACGACAGGACATGCAAATTTCAAGAGAAGTTAAACCCAGTAACTACTTGTAGGATAACAATATTTGAAGCTTGTTCAGTTAAAAAGTTGTGCTTGCATCTGAGATGCAGTGAAGGAAGGGCTCTTTTTCTCTTTCTCAGTCTGGCTTACCTATGTTCGCCGGATATACCAAAAAAGATGGAGAGAAAAACAAAGTGAGAGAGAAGAAGATCGATATTTTTATTCTCTCTCCTGATGCCAGACAAGGCCATCTATGTTAGAAATGCAGTCCACCTATGGTTATTTAACACTTTGTTTCCCTTGGATTGATGATAGAAGGGGCCAGAAGGGCATTACAATCTTAATTATATGCAGTGGCATCCTTTCTTGGGAACCAGTTCTTTGACAGCTATCTAAATGTTTGGATAATGTATGAATGAGAATGTTCTACCAAAAGCTCAACTAAAAGAGTTCTTATTAACCTGCAGGGTGTAAGGCAACAGTGCCCCTAAGTGCATCCCTCTTCCAAATAGCTAGTAATTCTAGGTTCTCTGTCTTGGTTCCAGGCTTCTGTGCTCTTATCTAGAGAAGAATATTACCTCTGAGGTTTTAGGTCATCTGTTAAATTGCCCAAGCTCAGACTGCATCTTTTATACAAATAATTTAATAAGCTTAATTTTAATCACCCATTAGATATTCACTCAAGTCCTTTCCCGAAGCACAGAGGATCATCATTTAAGCATGCCATGTTGTAATATTAGGAAGACCAGGTATAATCTTTGGGTTCAGTATATTAAACAAGGAACCAGATTCTCTTCCAGTGCCTTAGTCACTTCCTAGTAATAGGTATAAAAGAGTGCATTAACTCCCTCGGGCCACTAGGGAGCCCTTTAGTGCATCAAGCTCTACATTGTACATCAGAATGACTAAGGCACTGTGAAGAAGAAAGTCCATTAATTTTTGTAGCTCACCCTCATCTAGCTGTAGCTCTTTAAGACCTTATTACAGAATGACTTTTGGACTTGAAATTTGAATAGAATCAGGGACTCAGAAGGGAGCTTCCTCATTTCCAATAAGCTCCACTAAGTGCATGGATATTACTTTCTCCCCTTTGTTTGGTGCACTTCTTACAGTGAATAATTTCCCATTTTATTAAAGCAATAAGATGTTCTGTTGTGAGCAGTGCTGGATGATGATTCCACTTCCTTGGTGCTGAAGCTACTCATACGTTTTTGCCTTATGAATCACAGTGCATTCAAGGCATGCAATAAGAATCCCCTTCTAAGGAGCAGCCTGTACACTCTAGGGGGTAATTATGAAATTGTCCTATATAATTTTTCCCCAAAGAAATAGAGGAAACAGGAGAAATGAAAGCATTATGTATACTGTTTAAAAAACATGTTTATACCTCTAAACATGGGCACACATCCATAATATTCTCTTTTTGTGCACCTTTAAATATGTATGCCTTTCTCCATTAACTGACTGTGGTTTAATATTTTTAATAGTGCTCTTTGTAAAGATGATGTGGTTTGTGAGTCAAATTTCATGCTGAGTTTAATATACTCAGAATTCTAAGCTTCTGGTGGTGTCACTCGAGATTTTTTATGAGACAGTGAATTACATGAAATTCTAGTAACACCAGTCCCCACACCAAATTATTGCAATAAGCACATATCCAAGCAATTTGCACAGACCCTGTTTAGAACACTGCATCTTATTGAGCTCAATTGACAGTCTCAGGAGTTTGGGATGCTACCAACAGGGCATTTTGGATTTCATTTATATGAAACAAAAGGCAATCTGGAAATAGCTGAATTTATTTTAAGGATTTTATTCGCTGATGTCCCGTCAGATGAATTGCTTCAAATCCCTATAGCTACAGTTCAACTTCTGCACTTGCTATTCGGTATTAATAAGGTGGCATGCTTGATTCTTATTGTTTTTAAAAATGAGAAAATTGGAGCGAGAATACCATTATGTCAACTGTATGGGACTCTGAATCTTAAAGATGTAGATGAATATAATCTTCTTTAGAATTTATATACACCCATAGATATGTATTTATATATGCATACCTTTTGTACAAATTTACAATGGACTTTTTGTATTCTCTTTTCTGTCATTATAAGAATGAGATGGAAACCAAATCGTTGTTCCATCCTCTTATCCAGAGAGGATACTGAGAAGCCAGGTATATGCATGTACTTATTTCTCTGGGGTTAAATCTGAATGACTTTCTCTTTATTTAATGAAAGGGGAGAGTCTTGTTTGGCCCAGGGAGTTGGTAATTAGATAAGCTTCCTTTCCTAGTTAGTGACTCAAATGTAGCAATGATAATGAACTTGTGACCATACCTATGTGGTCTAAATATCTAGATGGAAAGCAAAAATATCTAGAAGAGCTTTAGGGCTATCTAGACCACAAACTTGGATTGTGGCTTGATTTTTTTTTTTTTATTTTCAGCCTATATGTTGTGTGGAGATACAACTTATATCTGCATAGCTAAAGGTAAAGTGAAAATTTGACCCTTATCTGTTTAGTTTGGTATGTAATTTTTGGAAAATATGGATAAATTAGCTTTAAAAAAAACTTTGGCGTCTGACTTTTCCACTATTTCTATCTATATCGATTGAATTAATTAGATAATGGTTAAAATTCCATTTTTTTCCATTGTGTAGACATATGCTTTAAATGCTTTTCTGTGGGTGACAGTTGAGCAATTGCTAGCTGATGTTATGTGGAAGTTATAGGTTAAATTAGAACCAGGAACTTTAATCTAATCTGGTCAGACTCCTCAGGTCCAGTCCCCTGTGAATCTGGACTTTGAATCTGAATTTGGAAAACCACTTCTCTGAGCCATCCTTTTTTGGAATTAGTGATTGTGGCTCATAGATGTTTTAGTTCACATTTGAATGAACTGAGCTATCTATGGAGGGGCTGAATGGAACATTAATCTGATTCTGATTTGGTTTCTGATTTACTTGATAACATTTGAGAAACCGTTTTGATGACTTGACATCAATACTTACTAATGTCACCAACCTAGTTATACAGTTGGTGCCATGTAGGAATGCTTAGCTAAGAATAAGAATTTAATTAACTTTAGTTGAAGACAATGTCTTATCAAGGTAGTTCTACCTGTTTGAAGCAAGGACACTTGTGATTTCATTGGGTTGCTACCATAGGGAGATTAACAACAAGAATAATGACAACAGCAACAGAAAAAACTGATTTTTGAACTCAAATATATCTGACAGAATGAAACAGATATTAGAATTCATGGAAAATTTGTTTTGCTTTTCTATCAATAAAAGAGTTTTCTTGTTAATTGGCTTTTTGGACACTATTTCCTTATTGATTTAGAATATAGTAAGATTATAAAATTACTCATTCTATTGCCCTCAGATGCTCAAAGAAATTAGTTTTTATTTTTAATTATTACTCATCAAAACTTCTTCACAAGCCAACTGCATCCAAAAATGGGAAGTTTATAAATTTAGTATCACCCAATAAACTGAGTCCAGTCCATTAATTTAGCAGTCCTTTTAGGCAGATGCTCAGGCTCTCTAGGTCATATACTTAGTCGTTCAGATTTGCTCTTTTCCTGCCTTCTCTAACATAATCAGGTATGTGGAGAAAGGATATGGTTGACCTGATTTTGTGGCGATGAGGGAAATTGGAAGCCTCACATTCATATACATTCTTTGGGTCCTAGCTGAACTCCGCTGGAAAGCAGTTGATTAGGACGGCTCTCCAGTCTGAGATGCTGTTGTCCTTTCTAGATTTTGTGCTGACTTTTGCCACTGCAGTCTTAGACCCTGGACCTTTTTCCCCGAGTCTCAAGTCATCTTCCACAGGAGTCTGTATATCCTGCACCCTGTCATCCCTAGGTCCAGCAGGACTCTCACACTTTGTCCTCTTGGAGATACAGGAACTTCTGGGTATCCTGCATGCCATGACCTACTACTGAGAGGCATGGCACCACCCATCATTGCCACCCCACTTCAGCTAGTCCTGCTCCTTGTCAGATGGTGCCATGAATTAGGGCTTACTGCTCCACTCTGATACATTCCCGGCGGCGGGGTTTCCAGTAAACCCTAATCCCTGGGCTTCTCCAAAACTATTTACATGTTTATGAAGCACCACCCCTTCTTTTTGTGTGTGGAGAAGAGAAGCATGAAAGCCTTAACAGCTGCCTGTCTCACTCTTCTATCTCATTTTTTTCTCAGAATTGCTCCAAACTGCAAGAAGCAGATTTTCCTCTCAATGCCCCCTTTTATCTGCCTGAACTTTTCTACCATAGGTGGCATCCCATCTCTGCAGTGGGCTTTGTCTCTTTCCTGACTTCAGCCTTATGACTAGCCTTTAATGGCAGTTAGGGTATAGGAGACAGAGAGAGAAGCTTATTGATAAGGGATCCTAAATTGGGAGATATTTGAAACATATAATCCTATCATACTAAACCTTTGTATTCCTGAAAGGACTTTAACTCATAATTAAGGTCCTACTCTCCCACTTTCCTAGAAGGTGAGAGCTTGATTTTTATACTACATTTATTTCTTTGTGAACTTCTACCCAATCCCTCCACCTTTGGCTAGAAAATCTGGGTATGGATTGCATCTTTTACCCTGTATCACTATTTGGTCTCCAAGAAGGCACAGCCTCTTTCTAATACTGGGTCATTACTTTGCCCTACCCCCACCCGAGAAGCTGCAGACTGCACATTGGAAATGTTCTCCTTGAGCTGGGAAAAACTGCTAGTGGGTATTGAATTCTGGAGTGGAGATGAATAGCTTTCTCTACCAAAAGGTGGCAGGAAGTATGGGTTGGTGCCACAATCTAATCTCTAACCATGGTCTCCTTCATTCCCAGGAGGTTAAGTATTCTTTAACCTCAGTTTTTTTGGTTCATGAGAAGGCTTGGGTATTTACTCAGCTAGGTCTCACAAGACTGACAATGGACCTACTCACTAACTCCTTGGATCTTCCTGGGTTGACTTCGCTAATTAAATACCGGCTGGGTATTCTCTTTCTGATCAGCTGCTGAAGTCCAATCTCTTTTTTCCAGTAGTACCTCTCTAAATTGTCCCAGTCTTGAACTGATGCTGATAGTATTGGGCATTCCTCTCTGAAAAGTTGGTTCTGCTTCTCAAAACTTTACAGATCAAGAAGGGGCTCTAGTGATGACTTTTCTTATCCCCTCTTTTCTACTTTATGCTGACCATTCTTTATCTGCATCTGCAAGTCTTCTCTCTCCCTGGGTTATGGCTTTGACTTAGGATTTTTAATTTTAGCCTGGAGGTTTATAGTGACTCATTGGTACAAAGCTCCACACAAATTCTTTAAAATCCTGAGAACTACCCTGAAATGCACTGAGATGTCAAAAATACTCACCTTTCACATACAGATGTGCAAAACAAGCATGTCTACTCTATCTTCCTATGATTCATCTTATATCTCATAGGGACCAACTTGCTGGGTAGCCCTTTTGAGAAAATTTTCAAACTCTAAGATTTTCTCTTCTTTTCTGCTTCTTTCCACGTGATGTCTGGGAATGATTTCTGTTATATGATGGTGGCTGAGGAGGAAGGTTCCTCGGACTTGTGCCGTCCTAAGCAGATCCTTTCTGGTTTGAGCTGCACGGTGGCTAGTCCTGTCTGCTTCCTGGCTTGTACCCAACATCAGAACCTGGGATTCTGGACTTTTTTATATAGTCTCCCCAAACTGAGTCAACAGTGGCTCTTTTGTGCCAAATGCAGGATTTTGCTGTTTTTGCTGTGTTTCAGCATCTCTGGGCCCCTTCCACTGGGGCAAATGAGTATCTCTGAGTCCTTAGGACATCCCGTTCAGACCATGCGAAATAAGGCTTCTAGTTGCCTGTAGTCCCTACAGCTGTCACAGTGCCACTGCCTTTCTGTAGGAGAGAGGAGAGTGCTGTAGATCTCTCCAGTAATGGTTCCCCCTAGTATGGCCAGGGAGATTTTCCAAAGCCCCTGCTTGCTTCCAAGTCCACAGACTCTCTGATCCTATCAGAATACTTAACCACTGGACCTCTCTCTATAGCTGTTTGTCCCTGAATCAAGGGCAGTCAAGGGCTTTGGGGACCAAGAGCCTTGGAATCCATCCTCCTCAAGCAATATTTGGCTCCCTTCTTCTTCCCAAATTACCCAGAACTAGAAGGGATAGACTTTTTCTCTGTGGTCCCTTATATGGTCCTCTGGTACAGCCAAACAGGAAGTGGTAGATTTGGGGTATTTTGCTTTCTAAATGTAATATCCTGTGCCCTGACTCAATCCTCACAGGTAAGTCTTAAATGGAGGATAGGGTGTAGAAGAGGGATTGACCTACCAATCAACAGGCCTCCATTAAGAGGTGCCTAAGACATACTTTATTGGTTATGCTTATTTATACATAGGGAGTTATTTCAAGTTGAATGGCTAGAATTTGGTGATGTCGAAAGATACCATCTCCGCCTTCTACTTAGCAGTGTGTGAAGTCCCTAAATTAAGAGCTTGGTCCCAGGGGTTTATGTTGTAGACCCCAGTCCAGTCTCTATGGGAGAGATAATAAGCGTCACCAGTGCCTTAGAATGGATCAGCCTTTCTAAAGATCCTGCCACAGAAAGTAGAGGAGGACGTGTAGATCCCTAAGTTCCAAAGGTGCATGCATCGTCAGGGAAGAACAAAGAAAGGAGAGGCTAGGAGACACCCTTCTCTATCTTTGCCCTTGTGCGCCACACCCCCTTCCTTCTGCCACATTGTTTCCTATGGGGAGATGTACAAAAGACCATGGTTATGCCCAACATGTGAGAATGTGGCCATGATATGACAGGCTTGTTTGCAGGGTCCACCCAGGTTAGTCCTGTTCTTAGACTCACACACAGGTAGCTTCATTTTTTTGTGCCAGTTACACTGCCCTGTTTCTGACAGTTGTCAATCAGCGCATAGTCCTCACTGTCTAACCACATGCCTGTAGCTAATCCTGGCTTGGCCACTGACTAGGTGTCATTGACTTTTTTTTTTAGTCTGGTTGATGAGATGATCCCTTTGGACCTTTCACCTCTAATACTTGAGAGCTCGTTCAGTCAACAAATATTCATTGACAGCCAACTCTAGGCCAGGTATCGCTTTTGTGCCAGAAATACAGTTTTGCACAATATAGGTAAATGTCTTGCCCTCGTGGGGATTTCGTTTTGTTTTGTTTTGTTTTTTTGGAGACACATAAATAAAACACATGAATAAATTAAACTATGGAGTATGTTATAAGGAGAAAAGAGCTATAGAGATGATCATGCAGTGAAGGGGGATAGGGAATGTGCCAGGAGAGAGTGTTGGGCTTTAAATAGGGTGGTCCAAGAAAGCCTCACTGAGAAAGTGATACGTAAGCAAAGACCTGAAGAAGCCATGCAGATATATGAGTTCACTGATGAAAGACTGTTTGGCTGTAAGGATTTGTAAAACCCATTTCACTCACGCCCCTAATTTTGTAAGTAAGCAAATAGTGATCTTGGTAGGCAGAAAGCAAGAAACTGATGCTTACTGAGCGGTATGTTAAGAGACATGCCTCAAGTAGCGGGGGAGGGGTAAAATCTGACCCTAACCTTGAAGGGCTTATAGTGATTAAACAATACATTTCAATTCAGTTCAATTGTGATAGGAAATACATGTAAAAATTACTTTGGGAGCACAAAATATGCTATTATGGTAGGGTTAGGAAAGGTTTCCCAGAGGAGGTGTAATACTTTAGGTGGGTTTTAAAGGATGAGTAGGAGTTTATCAAGAAAAGGAAAAGCATTTTAAGCAGAAAGAAAAGCATGTCTGAAAGCACAGAGGTAAGAATGTGGTACTTATTTTGAGAATATTATGTTCGCCCTGGGAGTGACATAAAAGAAGTCTGAAAAGTAGAAGTAAGCCAGATTATTTTTTTTTTTTAAGATTTTATTTATTTATTTGAGAGAGAGAATGAGAGAGAGAGAGCACATGAGAGGGGGGAGGGCCAGAGGGAGAAGCAGACTCCTTGCCGAGCAGGGAGCCCGATGCGGGACTCGATCCAGGGACTCCAGGATCATGACCTGAGCCGAAGGCAGTCGCTTAACCAACTGAGCCACCCAGGCGCCCAGTAAGCCAGATTATTAAGGGCCCTTCAAGAGTAGCTTTTGAGAACATGCTGTTCTGTTGTCAGTGGGGAGTCAGTGGGAAATTTTGAATATAGAGCGGAATTATACATTTGCATTTTTAAAATACTACCCTGGCAGCCTCAACATACAGAATAGATGTGATGGTGGTCAGAGACCTGGATGTAGAGACACCAGATGGAATACAGCTTCATAAATCCTGCAACAAAAGATGAGGGATTGAACCAATAGGGGTGGAGATGAAGAATACTGGTATGTTCAAGAGTATGTTAGGTTATGGAATTGATGGAGTTGGTGATTAATAGATGCATGGTGTGAGGGAGAAGAAGTAAAGAGAGAAGGAAAAAGCAGGGAATAGATGGGTACTTTGTATTTTGTTGATTAGGGCAACCCCAGCCGGGGTGCTGCTTAGCTGTCATGAGTTGGGGACAAAGTTAATCATTAATAATGAGAGTTCAAACGGAGGTCTGGGCTTTGCTGGCACAGGCTGAATGGGTTTGTCCCCAGGCCATGCTCAGACTGTGGTGAAGCCTAGTTCTGTGGAGCAGCCGCAATTTGGCATATGAGCTTCAAGAAATAGCACTGTCACTATCATGTAATTCCTGGATGACAACTCCTCGTCTGTCACGTTGGAGGAGTTCTCCGTATGTCTGGAAGTGTGTGTGTTCTGACATTAGCTTCTAGGGCATTTGTTGCAATTCTGAGACATGTCTGCAGAGAATTGTGAAGTTATACAGGATCTACGACAAACCCTGCTTGGCTCTCTTAGAGGAGAGAAATAATCAGATATGACACCATTGGCAGTGATAAGAATCTATATGCTGCTGAGAAGGAATCCTAGGGTGTTGGTGAATTTGTTGAAATACCAGTACAACCAGTATTATGGGGAAAGGCATGGTTCTCTCACTTGGTGGTCATGATACCTTGGACAAGTTCCTTACCTTTCTATGCTTTAGTTTGTGAAGGCTTGTGTGGGTTACATGAGAAAATAAATGCAAAGGTCTACCAATAGTGGGCAATGAGTGCCTGGTAGTTCCTGTTTTTGCTTCTTTTATGGGGATTGGGTGGCAAAGGCAGGGCATAGTTTTTTGGTAGGTCGTTAGTAACAAACTCATGTTCTCTGTGCTCTGACAACACATTCTAGTCTCTAGCAAAGTGCCTGACATATAATAAGTACTAGTTATTCAGTATAAATGTTGTTGAATAAACGAGTGAATCAATTGAAATTCTATGGACACGTGCCTGATGAAGTACTTTGATACTACTGTGGGAATCTAGCCTGAATCATACCAGCAGCAGAATCGCAAAAATTAATAGAATATTTGTGACAGTCACCAATTTCACTTGACTCCTGGATGACAAGGAGCATGGCATCATTGGAATCTTTGGCATTTTCAATGTTCTGTATCTTCAAAGAAATGTTTGGCAGATATAATGCTTTTCCACCACACACTATCCCTACTCCATGCTTGTGGGAATAGCCCAGCAAAGCTTATTTTTTTTTACCTGAGCCTTAATACTTCTCATGGCCGGTATAGGAACAGTGAGTCAGCCATCAGAACTGAGGTCAAATGAACATTTATTGAAGGAAAAGAATCAGGAAAGCAGTCAGTCACCTGGCATTTCTCAGTGCCCATCAGTTCTTCTGCTGGGCTGAGGGAGATGCTAAAGAAGAAGGTAGGACCCAATCCTCTCACAGAGATTATGACTCAGTTATGGAGACAAGACTTCCAGAATGAAATAATACAAGCAAAACCAAGTTCAAGTTGCAATTATATAAAAAATAAGCCAAATTGAATGAACACAAGCTGATCATTTATTATATCATCTTATTTCACTCTCTTGTCCAAAAAGGGAGCCATAGCATCCCACTTACATGTAGACAGAGAAATCTGGATCTGACAGCAAGATTTGGAGTTGAGGCAAAGAGAGGCTTAGGCTCTGTCCCTTTGGACTAGAAAACGTGTCACTGTCCTTCAGTGGTTAGACAAACTACAGGCCCTTGGCAGATTGTGGCGGGTTTGCCACAATTTATCATTCCTCTTTTTAATCCTTTCACCTACTCCAGTATGCTTTTAGGTTCTCTGAACTGCCCGATGTCCCACTCTGTGCCCTACTTCCACTTGAAGGTCTATCCTCCTCTTTTTGGGTTGCTGGACCCAATGCCAACCTATGGAGGGGGATGTTTCCCATACCAGGACTAAGCAATTCTCTGACAACAGATGGGTGTCCTACAATTCAACTCAATTCTTACACTATCTACCTGGAGATAGCATCGGATCTCACAGGTCAAGTGCTCCGTCCCACAAGAGTGTTGCCCGCCTCACTTCAGATGCCAATGGCAAGCATAGGTAACAACCAGCAGTTCTAGCTACAAATCAGCAATTCCCAGGACCTACTTCTCAGGTTTAATTAATTTGCTAGAGCAGCTCATGGAACTCAGAGAAATATTTTACTTTCTAGACCATCAGTTTATTATAAAAAGATGTAACTCAGGAAGAGCCAGATTGAAGAAATGCACAAGGCAAGGTATTGGGAAAGGGTGTGGATTTCCATGCTCTGTGAATGCACCACTCTCCCCAAATCTTCACGTGTTCACCAACCTGGAAGCTCTCTGAACCTCATCCTTTTGGGTTTTCATGAAGGCTTTATTATATAGACATGATTGATTAAGTCATTGACCATTGGTGATTGATTCCATCTCCAGCCCTTCTTTCCCATTTCCCCCGCTAGCTGCTCCCCAGGTTGGACTGAAAGTTCCAACCCTCTAATCACATAGTTGGCTCCACCGGGACTGTGTTTTGGCTGAAAGTCACTTCATTAACATAACAAAAGACACCTTGATTACTCACAACACTTTGAAAATTTCTAGGGTTTCAGGAGCTGTGAGCCAGGAACCATGGATCAAGACCAAATATATATGGGAAATATATTTTGGTCATCTGAATGAGCAAATATGTATTTTTCTTATAAATCACAATATTGTACTTCCCAAAGTACCATACTTTCTATTTAGTATTCTACAGTACTTTCTATTTAGGACCATTGTCTCTCTGAAAATTCAGTATGAAGGTGTGTTCCTCTCATAACGTTATCTGACTTTTCCTTCTCAGAACTGTACTCTGCAATATTGAGCATGTGTATTTGGTGTTGATAATGACTATGAATAATTTAAGATACTATTCTCATTTTCACAGAAGCCTACAGTGCCTTAGGTAGGAGGGCATATTTCAAGGCAGGACTTTGGGTGCAGGAGTGTTGGTCTCAAGACCCTTAAGATCTGATCAAGGAAGTAACCACCTACTCAACTCAGTGCTCAGCAGGAAACACCCAGGACAGATTAAAACCTATAGAGACCTCTGGCCTTAAAAAAAAAAGTGTGGCTTCCCAGTCTGTCCTCATCATGTGATTCAATATAAAAATAATACAAAACTGTAAAATAAATAAGGAAGTCCATTAATAAAGTTCTGAATTTTTCCTATGGCAACTGTTTTAATGCTTTGTTATGATAACAATTTTTATTTTTTCATGCTCCAGCTGCCTGATGGAAAAATCTAGCCAGCACCAAGCAGACCTAATGGAGTGAGTTGGCAACCTGTGCCCCCTCTACAAAGGCTCACATTTGGGGTCATGACTGAGGGGCTGTCTGTGGAAAGTTTATCAACCAACCCTCTCAACTTTTTGGGCTTGGTCCTCAAGGAAGGGACGTCTTTGGCTTCACATCAGTGGGGTTCCTCCCATGGAGGGAGGAAATGCTGGGGCCACAGGGTCTTGTTAGGCCTGATTGACACTGTTTTCTATACTCTCTGTCAGGTTTGAGGGTCAGCTTGACTAGGTGGAATGTGAGTGTGCTCACTCCTGCAGACTCTCATCAGTAGGCTCTTTGCCTCTTTGGATGCCAGATCTACTTCAGGAACTTGTCCAGGGCCATCAGTCACCACTGACGTAGGCTCCCTTGGGTCACTCCATCTGTGGGCCTACGTAGAGTCTTCCCAGGCTTTGCTTCCTTTCCTTGAATGCAGAAGAAAAACAAGTCAGGGGCAAAATCTCCAGGAAGACCCCATCTTAACCCAACAGAGCATTGTTGACCTTTATACTTATTCCTTGTAAAAACATATCAACTTCATTTAAACGAAGGGACACTTTAGCATCACTTAGGAACTATCCTATCCAGACTCCAAGTAAGTGCTTTGATTGTGCCTGTTTTGTATTTAACCAGGATATCTCAGTTAACCCTCAGGGTAAACTTCTTGGGCGTTATTATTCCCATTTTATAGATGAAAAACTGAGGCTCAGAGATATTGAGTAATTTCCCCAAGATCACCCCACTAGTAAGTGATTGAGTCTGGATTTGCATTAAGGTTTTTCCTAATTCTAAAGCCCCTCATCTTTCTTTTCCATGCTGCTAGAAGACAATACCATTCCTGTGATTTTTTTCTTATCAATTTCAAATAATTAAATTATTTCTGTGACACTCATCTCAATAACAAAGGGACATGACAAAAATATACAAGAGCACTCCTCAGGATGGCGTACAAGAACCCATTTACATCAGAATCTGAAGGAGTGTGTGTGGAGGAGGGAGAGGATTATCAACCTATGGAATTTACAGGTGACCTGGGCTTTACCCAATACTGACTGAATCTGAATCTCTGGAAATATGTCTTTAGGAAAAAGCATCTTTAGCAAAGTCCCCATGTGATGGCTAATGTAAACTAAAACCACCATCCTAGAGGGGTGCCTGATGAAGAAGAATGAGGACCTTGAGGGAAATCTGTACATTTCTGTACATTTTATCAAGATCAGAAAGGGAAACAGCTTATTTTTCAGGATTCTGTGGAGGGCATATGCATTATTTATTGTACAGGTGGAACAGAGATGCTGTTTCTCTGTGTACTAACACACAGCACTGGAACTGAATGGAATTACCCAGGTTTTTGAGCCTGGTTCCTTTTTGTTGGCGTGAAAGAGACAAAAGAACCCCATGGCCCTCAGACCCTGATGTCAGAGTCAGTAGATCTGGCAAGGTCTCTCCTTCACAAAGGCAAGTAAATAGAATTATGCAGATTGGGTTGGCAAAGTCATTGCCTCTGAAACAAGCCCAAAAGCCACAGACACCCACCAAATTGCATAAAACAGACCTGTGGCCAAGAGGAAGCACACAGCAGCTCCGAATGCCGTGAAATAAAATGCTACCGATATCGCTGTTGGTATATTAGCATTGCTGGTGGAAATCATCAGTTTCTCCTTTAGGACCAAAGAAGGTCTTATGCTATATCAGAATTACTAATAATATCATTCTCTTCCTAGAAGCCAGATAGAGAGGGGAAAATTTTTAAATTAGGCTTTATGGGGAAGGAAGAATGAGGAAAGTTGCTTTAATTTAAAAAAAAAAAGTGGGGCCATTAACTGTCCAGTATTTGAAGAGACTGGTATCAAGTGTTTGGTAGAGATTTGAGCTTGCTTGTTTTTTTTTTTTAAATAATGTAAATGGAATATTTGGAAACGTTTCACTATGATCTATGCAGTAATAATGAGCTGCCTAAATGATGCTAAGAATTTTACTTTTATTATCTCATTCATTCTTCACAATACTCTCCGAAGTGGGGGATTGTCCTCACCCAAAAACTACTGGGGGGAAAGCAGGGCTCGGGGAAGGTGAGTGGCTTGCCCGTGACCACATGGTGAGTCGCAGAGACCGTCTGGCCCCACAGCTCTGATTCTGGCTGATTCACCCAGTTCCTGCATTGCCCCTGCATCTCCATCCCCGTTCTTTGCTAACAGCAGGCGATGCCTGGTCCAAAACAAGAATTCATCCTCTGTGCGTGGCTGCTCCATGAACTCTGACTCCAGCCAACGTCTCTTGCCGCTGTTTTGAACATGGCCTGTAGCAAGGGGTTCAGACACCCTCCCAGCATAGGTACTGTACCTGTCCCTGCTTTCTGATGGAGGAAGAGCTGGACAGGTGCCGATGACCCATTTTGAAGTGTGATAGGCTGCGGCAAAGAGCATCGGGTGTAGAGGCGACTGCCTGGGTTTGAGCCCAGCCCCATGAATTTCGGGCTGTGTGCAGGTGGGGTTGTGCAGGTTACCAAGCTGTCTCCTCCCCGTTCCTGTGATTTGCAAAACTGATGTGAGGATGAAAGTGGGAGGGCTGGAGGGAGGGCTGAATGAGTTAATCTATTAGATGAATTCATATGCGCTTAGAACGGTGACTAGCACACAGTGAGCGCTCAGTAGATACTGTTGCTGTGTTTGTTGTTGTCATGAAAGATTCGTAATGAGAAACTTTGGGGCCATCAGTGCAGTAATATGCAGGGCTACCCAAACGATCCACAACAAGTGAGCAACAGTAACTTTCAGACAAAACAGGGAGAGGCTAAGAGTGTGGAGGCTGAACCAGACCCCCTGTCTTCATATCTTGGCTTGACACTCACTAGCTGTGGGACCTTGGATGGCTCGCTCAGCTTTTTCTTGCCTCAGTTTTCACACTGAGAAATAGTAATAATAAGAGTATTTCCTTCAAAGGCATATTATAAAGATTAACAGCCAGTTAACATTTCCAAAGTGTTTAGAAAATGCCTGGGACATAGCAAGAACTGCCTACGTGTTGGTGAATAAACAACAAAAGACCACCTTTGCCAGTTGTTGAAGTCAGATTTGTTAGCAAATTCTGGGAATGTGTGAACTTCAGCTTATGAACACCGAATCTCAATAACCCTTAGACTGAAGGCCTTAGGGCCTTCTGTGATCACAGACAAAAATAAAAATAATGAGAACCGAAAACAAGGCTTGCAGTTTGGGAGCAGTTCTCTGACCATCAAGGAAACTCTTGCAGGTGCTGTAGGCCCCAGATGATGCTTTGAGAAATTCGGGCCTCAAGCTGCATGATCTTCCTCTGATGGTGTGCAAGTCCCCCTTCACACCCCAGCAAGTGTAGGGGGAGGGTAGCAGCATAAACAGCCTCCCATTTATGGGCACTCCCAGATCCTGCCCGTGGCAAACCCAACAAGAGCATCCTCTGGCAATGCTAAACCAAGTTACGTGCCCCGTGGATCTGAGGATTTGGGTGAGCACCTCTGCAGGACACAGGAGCAAGCATCTTGTGGTGCAAAGAGCATAGACTTTGGAATTAGTCGTCTACGGCCATACCACCCTGAACGCGCCCGATCTCGTCAGACTTTGGAATTAGTCAAGCCTACACTGAATTCCTGCTCCATCGTTTACCAGCCGTGGGGCCTGTAACAACTTACTCAGACCCTCTGAGCCTTTATTTCTTCAACCTTATAATGGGGATACTAATGCCTACTTATACAGTAAGTTTGATGTTTTTTAAAAAAATAATCCGTGTTGTGCATCTAAGACAGTAAGCAGAACATGAGCTGTGGTTCCCCATGGATAGCAGCTGTGCTTTATTGTGTGCTTGTGATGCGCCCGGGCTCTGTGTTAGGCACTTAGGATCCATTATGTCACTTTATCTCTATAAGGCTCTAGGAGATAAGTTCTATTAACTCTTCTCTCTGTAAATGAGGAAACTTGGGGTTGTCAAGGTAAAATACCCTACCCAGAGTCACAGGGCTAGGACTGGTGAGACTCATGGTTCCATCCTGGTTTTGTCGGAGTCTAAACTCCTGCCTCTCTCATACTGCCCATTCCCTCGCCATCTCCTCTACTTCATTCTGGTCTGTTCAAAGGTAAACATATGGCATTGAAGACCACCCACTCTGAGAGCAAACATATGGACTGCAGTGTTAGTGATCCCAGGGTCCGTGTTTATCCTCAGGCCTTCAGTAAAGGCCAGGGGAGCTGGGAGTGAGCAAAGCAGGGCCAGGCAGCAGACCTGACCAATCCTGTTGGATGCACTTTATCTTCAGAAGGAAGATGCACTTGAGGGGCTGATTTGCAGCTCTTCTAATCCTGTAGTTCTGAAATAACCTGCTCCAGAAGAGACATGCTGAGTCTTGCTGTTACACAACAGAGGTTTGGAGGTCTCATACTGGCTTAATTAAAGGCCTCTGATTAAAAGTCTAGCACATGATCATCAATGCTGTTTCCACTCATTTTTATCCTTGAATGAGGCCCCCAAACACCTTCCAGTAGTTCACTAGGCATGTTATCACCTCCTTGACTTCTATTACTCCTTCTTATATTAGTAAATCCTGGGAAGGCTAATGGGCCTCCAGATTTGGAAACTAATGTACCTGGACAGTCAGTGAAATACGGACTTTACAGTTTTATAAGAACAGCTCATTTAAGCAGGGAATCCCCCTAAGTAATGAACTTCACCTACCCTGGCTTGAGAGAGAGAGAAGCAAATAAAATAGCAAAAAACCCCATAGTACAGGCAATGTTCCCTAGTGGGCTTCACCGTCTGGGACATTCTCCTTAGACTTGAAACCAAAATGAAAATGGTATGCCCGGCACACACACTTGCATACATCTGATGCATCTCACATTGTGTGAGACATTTTCCTTTCTGTTTAGGAGTACCTTTGTGCAGAATGAGACTGTTTTCTTCTAAAAGGATTAAGGATATTTATCTTTCCACTCTGGAGGTAGATAGGTATTGCCATTTTATAGAGATGGTCTTAGGGATGGCACATATACTGGTAAAAATGAGTTACCACTCACTATCCTTACCATCTACCATATGTGTCCCCATTAAATGGGTCCAGTACACCAATGCAAGTTGGGTATTTCTCAGACGACCACCAGCAGTCTTCTTCAAAATTGCTTCAAGCCACTCTGATTTACTTGCTCTGTCACTTCTCTCTTTGTTGTCTTTACAGCATGCTGAATATTGGTTCCATGCTATGGCTCCTGTTCTCCCCTCCAACCCTTGCATCCATGACCCAGTTTCAGTCTTGTCATCTATAACAGATGCTGTCAGTGCTTCTCCCAGTTCCCTTGACACCCGTGAATGTCATGTGGATTTCCTTCCATGTGAATGGCTTCTTACAGAAAATACCACAACTCTCTGAGTGCTTTTTCAGGCTGCAGGAGAATGCCAAGACTCCTTGCATGGTAACCAGAAGTCCCAGGGAGTTAACACCCCTGGGAGCAGACAACCACCAATGACACATGAGAATTGGTAGATAAATACCTCAGCCTCCTTGCTCCTAGGATGGACCAATTCTGAAGTGTAGTCCATAGTCTCCTAGAGATTCTTTTTGACCCATTTTTACCCTTCTCTATGAGTGCTTCCTGGAATCACCTCCCAAATAAACTAATCTTACTTAAATCCTGTCTCAGGGTCTGCTTCTCAGAGTACCCAACTTACAATATTATTCCAGTTTTAGACACGAGCCTCCTCTAGTACATGGACTACTCTCTGCCTCTGGAGACCTAGAGTAAGAGATCCCAGCCCCTCAATGCTACCATAGCCCCCCGAGAAATGCCCCAGGTAAACATGACCTTCACCCAGTTTCCTCTAAGCAGGAGGGGCTTGAGACATTGCAGTTAACTAAATTGATGGAGAATTTCATGATTTATTAGTGTGTAGAGAAAGTAGACAGGTTGTGAAGACCTTTCTCAATTTACTTGAGCATGTCAGCAATCATTTTGTATACATCTGGCTTATATGGAGAAATAATACAGTATGGTAGTTAAGAGCTTGAGCTCTGGAGTCACATAGAACTGGGTTCAGATCCTAGTTCTGACTCTTGCCATGTATGTGACCTTGGGGCAGAGTAGTTAGCCTCTCTAGGTCACAGTTCCTTTGACTATAACATGGGGAAGATAATAATAGAACCTACCTCAGAAAGTTGGGAGAGTTAAATGCCATAATACTAAAGCCCTTGACACTAGAGCCCAGCACATCATACATACCCAAATAGGTAACTGCCATCATTAATATGCCATATTATGTCCCAGGGCATAACATAGCACATTATGACCTTCATTAAGAAAGAGAAAAATATGTATGGATAGACACAGAAATCTGTAGATTTCATTTTCCTGATACATAATAAATGGAGATTCGGGTCGGGGTTTGAGGGAGGGGATATGATCCCCCTGGATTAACACATTGCTCCTGATTTGGGGACTTGTTCCCTAGAAGCAGAGCCCAACATGGGCATTCTTGTATAAGTAATTTATTGTTGGGGAAGCACTCAGGTAAAATCTGTAAGGGAGTGAGGAAGGCAGAATAGGACTGAAAAAGTAGCTAAGCAAAGATGTAGATTCAATTGAATTTAGACTCAACCTAATCCCTGATCCCAGGAAGCTCTGGAATATGAATGGCTCTACAGAGTTATTCCATACTGAGGCAAGGGGGCAGCTCTTTGTACCCCCATGTCAGTCAGTTAGTCCCCGTATGGTGTACCTCCAGGGAAGGCATAACCTCCAGGTATTTCCGGGGGAGGTGGCTTTCATTTGCAGAGGACACTTCTCAGCAGAAGGGTGCATCTGTGAACTGTTAGCAGCCAACACTCCCAGTAGCTGGGGGATGGGCACACTGGTAAAGAGTATCTAAGTGGGATCCCATCAGTTACTGTTGAACTTCTCTATTTCCATAAAATGTATATCATCTACAGTAATTTCTGCCATGGTAATTAGAAAAAAAAAATCCACCAATGCTTATCCTGCTTCTTGATCAATTGCTAACACAAAGTGTACCAGTAATCTGCTTCTTCCCTCTCCAGCCCACAAACATGTGACTTCTTGCTGGACTTAGTAGTCATTGGCTATTACTAAGGAACACTTATAAAAGCATCTCTCCCTCTGATACCTCCTAAAATTTCCTGCTAATCTTGGGGGTTCTGAATTTGCACTCAGATCTCATCTCTGCATCTAGAAAAGTCTTGGTTTATGAGAAACCCACCAGCCCGTTTTCCCCTTCACACCATAAGTACTCTGTTTACTAATGGCTAACAGAGTTGGCAAGCAACGGCAGGTAGTGGGAGAACACTGGGTTCACAGTTTGGAGGCCTGAGCATGAATCCTGATTTTACCACTTATCAGTTGTGTGGGTCTCAGCAAGTCACTTTTCTATTGGGCATCCTTTTCCTTTTTTATAAAACTGGTTCAAAAGACCTGCCCTGAATCCTTCACAGAGTGTGTGATCAGGTGAAAAAACACGTAGTAAAGGGCTTTGTAAAACAATGTCCTAAGGCAAGTTATTCATATGATTGTGACTGCAGTGATTAGTGTATTGATCTTTGACTGTCTCTAGCCTATGATTTTGGTTGCTGTGAATTATCTTTGTGACTCCTTGCGAAAGCCTCAGCAATTGTGTCCCTTAGCTCTCTGGTGATCCATTTTCTGCTATCTCTGACATTCAAGTAATTCCTATGGGGAAGAGAGTTCCTCAGGCTCCACAAGAGATTTGCTAAAGAAAGTCCAGTGGAAAGATTCAGTAAGAATACTTCTTACCGAGTGTAGTCACCTGAAGTCCTCCTTGTCTTGTTGAAAGTTAGCCAACTTTTATCCAAGATTAGCTTCCCAGAAGAACAGAATTGTGCTGCTAACACCAGGGAAGATGATTTCAAAATCCATTAAAATGAATGACTTAACATCAATATATTTATTTCATTTATTGCTAAATATTATTATTGTTTTAATACACAAGTTAACTTTTCTTTCAGAGCTGTCCTGAGAACGTTTTAATGCCATCACGTCTGGCATTTTGAAGGCAGTGACTAAGTACTACATGTGTGTGTTGGGGGAGACTGCCAAAGATTTTTCTTAAGATCTGATACTTTGAGATGATTTGTGAAATTATTGAAATTCTCTGTTCACTTTGGCTTAAATTATTGAACCTATTGCATTTATTTATAACTCAAACTTTATTGACCACATTCTGTGTATAAAGCGACTTGACCTAGGTAAAAAGACATTCCCTATCTTGTAAGAAATACCATGTAGGAAATGGAGCTAGGGAGGTGGTACATGGGGGAGCATACAAGGACAGGAAGGAAGGAAGAGGACTGCAAAAGGGAGGCTGAGGGTATGACTGGCCCGTCATGATTCACCAGATCGTTATTTTACAACAGGAAGGATATTATCTGGTTATGAAGGCAAGTGAATGGATCAAAGAAACAAGTTTACTTCTATTACTGAGGTCATATAGAACCTTCCCACTTAAAATATGGTCCTCAGACCAGCAGCACAGGCATCCCTTGGGAACTTGTTAGACAACATGCAGAGTTTTAGGCCCCACTTCAAAGGTACTCAACCAGAATTTCCTTTTTAAAAAGATTCCCAGGTGATTTCATATTGTGGTCGATAAGCAGTCCTATAAAAAATACAAATAGTATAAGACAAGGTCTCTTCTTTCAGGAACGAGGCAGTAGGGCTATAGGAAACTTAAAGATTTTGTGAACAATTTCCCCCCTAAAATCGGCTTTTTTAAAGGAGTTCAATTTATAGTGGAAGAAGCAGAAAAGTAAATTGATCACTGTAATATAGAGTGATGAATAAAGAGATGTGTCTACTTGCAAACAAGAAAAGTTTCACATGGAACATTGTTTAGTATTCTATCAACTCCTTTTTTTCCCCTCTTATTCCTTTTAGCACTTAAAAACTTCTTTGTTAACCAGCATTATAACAATGGAAGGAGCTAGACTCTAACTCTCACCTCTGTGCTTCTAAAATTGAGGCCATTTGTTGTCTTTCTGAGGGTCCTCTCCTCGAGGCTCTGATTTCCACTCTTCCCCAAGACAGGACCGCTCATCGGCACACCTGCTCCTATCTGGGCTTGTACTCAGGCCCTCTTTCTGAGCCTGATCAGGCTTTGCCTTGTTTCCCTGCACTGAGTCTTAGTCTTAATAAATGGGGTCCTACCTTGCTAGACCTGCTGTCTCCAGTTGCTCTTAAAGACTGAACTTTGTCTGGATTCTACATTCGAGTCATGCTTCCTGCTGAGATGTCCACCAATGCCTGGATTTCTAAGGGTGACCTGGCTAGAGATTCCTCATTACTATATTTACTGATCCCCTCATGACCTTCTTAGATTATTTACCATATAAGTACCATATAGAGACATGAACAGTGTAATCAAGCCAGGGAATGGGGATTTGGGTTGTTATTTTATTTTATTAATTAATTTATTTATTTTTAAAAATTATTATCTTCTGTTAGCCAACATATAGTACATCATTAGTTTTTGATGTAGTGTTCAACGATTCATTAGTTGCGTGTAACGCCCAGTGCTCATCACAACATGTGCCCCCCTTAATACCCATCACTGAGTTACCCCATACCCCCACCCCCCTCCCTTCTGTAACCCTCAGTTTGGTTCCTGAAATCCAGAGTCTCTCATGTTTTAAAGAGTGGTCAGGAAGATCTTTCTGATAAAGTAGACTCTCATCTGCCGTCTTTTTCTCTTTGCTTCACATCTTGTGTTTTTACTTTAAAAAAAAAATCATTTGTAGTCATTTTAATGAGGGTCTGGGAAAAGAGCAAAGATAAACATATACATTTAACCCACCAATATTAAATTAAGTTATAACTGCATTTTCTAACACAATTGTTAGTCACCTTGTTCTTCTTTAGATGAGTTAGACTAAACAGGCTTATGAAAAATTTAGATATCCCCACCTGGACTCAGTTTCAGTTGAGGTCCTACATTAAGGGTTTTTCTAATCCCTAGAGATCCTTGTTACAAGCACTCAAATTCTATTAGAAGGTATTAATCTAAAGGCATACAACACCTTTTCAAACATGATTTAACATTTTAAAACCAGTTTCTCAATGATATCACCCAGATTTTCATATTTTTTAATCTTGCCAATAATTCTATGTGGAAAATAGGTGTCCAGTCTGCCTGGAATTGTTATTTAGCTCATCTGAATGCAGAAAAGTCAAAATTCTCTTATAAAGTTTAAGGTTTTTTCCCCAAGTACTTAACATTTAAATTTCTGGGATGAATGCTTTGTTCCTATTACCTTTTCACTATAGGTCTGCTTTGGAAATGGACTCTGTTATATGTTCGACAAATATTATTTTTAGTTTTTTCCTGAGGTACATTAACTTACCATGAAGAGGGCACATTAAAATGATGTATAAATCAATGGCATCGTTATTAACGGGCTAATAATGCGTTGTCAGGCGTTAGTAGCCTGAAGACTACCTAATATGGAAGTTAACAGCAGGAGAGCTGTGACATCTTATGTCTGCTTCTTACTCTGAGAAAAAAATAAAAACATACATATTAAAGCTGCAACTTCAAAGAGTTAAAATGGCATCCTTTTCCCTTTGAGGTGAAACAAAGCTGAAAAATTGTCTTTAAAGTAGTAGGGCACTAAGTCATAGACTGTGGTTATTGACGGTTAAACATGTACTTTTTAGTGCAGTGAGTGCTTTGCTTAATGCCAGGTGATCATCTCTTCACTTATTTATTTAAAAAATGCTTGTTTACTACCTCCCTTGCACTGGCCACTGTTTGAGTACCGGGGACACAAAACGAAAATGAAAGATACTTCACCCATCCTCTTCAACTGATAGTCAAGTGGGGTAGAGAATGAGTTAACAATTCCAATTCCAAGTAGAGGTATTCAGTCCCAGAGGCACCCAACCTTTCCTTGAGGAGCCAGGCAAGGGTTCCAGGGAAGAAAGCATTGTTCTGAGTTTCCAAGGAGGTAAGCATAATTATTGATGGAAGGCATTCTAGAACACTAAAGTTCCACAGTGGTCGGGTCTATGTCTGTTCATCTTTCTATCCCATCACTGAGCACAGCATTAGTACACTGTAGACCAATAAATATTTGTTGAAGGAAAGAAAAGTGGGGGATAAAATAGATGTTCAATATAGTATCAAATGAATTTTTGTGTTTATGTGTGTGTGTTTATGTATCTGAAACTACTGATGCTAAGTGGCATCTCCATACTGCCTCAGTTTAGAGTTGTTTCTCATTGGCAAAACCGACCAATGCTTCATACACAGTTGCTTGCCTAAGCAATGGGTTTACGAGTGATTGCAAGCCATTCAACTGGATTATAAAATAGATGATCATTTTTATTTTTCAGATGTCTAAATAAGCCTCCATTCTTACTGCCCCTATTATTCTCCATACAACAGAGTAAGCCTTTTAAAGAATAGAATAAGATTCAGATAAAATGTAGAAAATAATTAAATTACTTATTCATCAAATATCTATTGAGAGTCTTTTATGTGCCAGACTCTGTAAGAAATCTTAGAGATAGGAAGATGAAAAGGCACAGTCTCTCTCCTCAAGGTGTTTACAGTCTTTGAGGGAGACAGATGCTGAAACAATGTGTTGTAGGCATTATTATTAAGGTATATGTAAGATATTATGAGACCACAGAGGAGGGAAATTAGAGTGTGTGGGATGAGGTAGAATTGCTTATCAGGGAAGATTTCTGAGAGAAAATGATGGCTTGGATGAATACTGTAAGAATTGCATTATCTTGGTGGTAATGGAAAAAGGCGATGTTTCTTACAAACCCTGGGAGACAAGAGATTATGATGTGTGATGGTAATGAAGAGTTAGCTAAGTGTAGCATGCAAGGTAGGGATAAGGAGAAATTAAAAAAAGATGGTGGAAAGTGTTCATTGCAGCACTATTCACAATAGCCAAGACATGGAAATAGCTGATGTGTCCCACTAAGAGATGAACGGATAAAGAAAATATGGTATGCATATACAGTAGAGCATTATTCAGCCTTACAAAGAGTAGAAAATCCTACCATTTGCAACAACAAACATGAACCTGGAGGACTTATGCTAAGTGAAATACACCAGTCGCAGAGGTACAAATACTGCATGATTCCACTTACCTGACGTATCTGAAATAGTCAAACTCAAACTCATAGAAACAGGGACTATAGTAGTGATCGTAGGGGGAAAAAGGGAGTTGTTACTCAGTGGGAACTGAGTTTCAGTTATGCAAGGTGAAAAATTTCTAGAGACCTTCCTTGTAACATACTGCCTACAATTAACAATGTGGTATTGTGCACTTCAACATTTTTTTAAAAAGTAGATCTCAGGGGGCACCTGGGTAGCTCAGTTGGTTAAGTGTCTGCCTTTGGCTCAGGTCATGATCTCAGGGTCCTGGGATTGAGCCCTGCATCAGGCTCCCTGTTAAGAGAGGGAAACCCTGCTTCTCCCTCTTCCTCTGCCCCTCCCCCCCACACTCGTGCTCTCTCTCTCAAATAAATAAATAAATACTTAAAAAAAAAAAAGTAGATCTCAGGTCAAGTGTTCTTACTGCACACACACACACACAAAGGAAGATATAGGATATGTCTATTCCCTTCATTGTGGTGATGGCCATCACAGGTGTTTACATGTTTACATTCAACAGATTGTACACATTAAATATGTACAGTTCTGCACTTATCACTTATACCTCAATAAAGCTGTTAAAAAAGAAAGATGGGGGAAGTGGGAGAAGAATGATTAAATGCAGTCCAATTATAAAGAACTGATTTCATTCTATAAAGAATTTGAAAGTTTTGAGTAGGGGAGTAATGTGGTCAGATTTGGATTTTAGAAGTATGGCACTGTCTGCATAGGAAATCATGCCTAGATTTAGGGAGATGACTTAGAAGGTTGTGATTAGTGATGAGAGCCTGAAAGAGATATATGGGCTAAGAAAAGGGATGTTTTTGAAGCACAAATCAGGAAGAGTAGGAGAGGAGTAGTAGAGAAGTAGTAGTAGAGAGGAGTAGTAGAGAAGAAGAAGAGAGAAGATAACTGCTGGAATGTGGTCCCAAGAAATCAGAAAGGAATTGAATCTATGACTCAGGCAAAAATTAGACCTTTACAAGAGAGTTTTCTATCCCATGGAATTCTGAATCAAATCTGTCAGTTGTCTATGAAAGTAGATAATGAGTTTGGAAGATATTACCAAGCAGTTCTTGCCTCAAAGGAATAGGATACTGTCTCCCCCACTTTCATTGTAACCAAACTATAGTATTTATGTGGGCAGGGCTATGTCTTATTCTTTTTTATATACTCATATCTGATACAGTAAATGAAGCATAGTAGGTAAGCAGTAAATGTGCTTTCTTGCAACTCATTATGGATCCAATCTGTGAGTAAATGTGTATATAAGACTCTATAAATAACTTGAGATTTAAGAGCCTTTGGAATTAGCCACAGTCATAGCTTTTCTTGAGACACGACTGTATACAAATACCAAAAATAAAGGTAGTATATTTTTATGTTCTTTTATGTAGATTTATTACCTAACAGATCCTTAAAGAAAGGGTCAGTAGGAGGGACTCTGTTGTTTTACAGTCGATCTTGAGAAAATCAGAAATATAGAGAGAATGAATGATGAGAATATTCTTTATGAGAATGTTTGTTTTATGTCTCCAATACTTGTTGGCATGGCTAGAGGGCAGAAGATCTAATCGCCTGGGAATACAACAGATGCACTCCTGTTCATAGAAGGGACTTTTTAGAAAATCAAGTATAAGGATTCCTGACAGCATTTTTGGTCTCCAAGAACACTAACAAAGAGGTAGAGTTACAATTTGTAGCTTTTTGTGGGATTCAGTTTAACTAAAAATTGTATATCGAGTACCTACTATTCTTTTTTTTTTAAAAGATTTTATTTATTTATTTGACAGAGACACAGTGAGAGAGGGAACACAAGCAGGGGGAGTGGGAGAGGGAGAAGCAGGCTTCCTGCCGAGCAGGGAGCCCGATGCGGGACTCGATCCCAAGACCCTGAGATCATGACCCGAGCGGAAGGCAGATGCTTAACAACTGAGCCACCCAGGCGCCCCGAGTACCTACTATTCTTAATGGACTGCACTCAAGGTTACTGTGCCTTTACAGAATTAAAAAAAAAAGAAGAAGAAGAAGAAGCACCACCTATAGGAAGATAATTCGTGGGATAAAGACTTTATCTGCCAGAAAAATAGTAACTCATACCTTTCTTCAAGCCCTGGCCCAGGGCACAAAACTTGGTTATTAAGCTAGCAATCACTTTCAACCCTGACTTGCCATGTTGATTAGGCACATTGGTGTAGTCTGCAAGCTGCATAGCCTCATGTTGGAGCCCTGACTTTTGAAAATCCAGAATACACAATTGAAGGGGACCGGTTCCTGACCTCAAGTACCCCAGTTCTGGTCAGGGGAGGCATACACAGCCAAACATCCAAGTGGCACTAATACAAGATGGAGAAGCACTAACTGTTCTAATTGAGGCACATGCACCATTCTATAGATATTTCTAAAACAATAGGAAATCAAATAGGCATTTCTGTCCCCATAGCAGCATGACATTGTGAGGAGGCTGCTACAGGATTTATATAGCCCACCAATAAATATAGACATTTGATGATGGAGAGGAACCATCTGTGAAAATCTGAGTGGGCCTATATTATATATAAATACTCAGATAATATTTTAATTAGAGTTTCATGGATCTAGAAGTACAGAGCTAAAAATATATCTCTAGGGAAAGTATAAAGACATCATTACATTCTATAGTAAGCATTGGCTGGAGTTGTGAACAACTAATCCAAATGAGGTCACAACTAATTATGGGGATTGGGAATTATTTTTCAAAAAGAAGTGATGCTTACCACATTGCTTAGTGGACATTTACATTAATCCCTAGAGAAAGTAAAGCTTACAGATATAAATATGTCAAGAAAAAAGAAATGTAAGTATAGGAACTATAATATCTATTTAAAGGGAAATGAGAATTTCGTAGTGTTTGTGGGTGTTGTCAAAAGCAATCCCCATTCCTTCTTATGCTAGCTGGTGATTCAAGGGGAGAGAAATGCTGGTATGAATGGGTTATGGCTATCTCCAAGGAGGCATATCTTTGACCTGGCAAGTAGAAAACACAAGAGACTACAACTCTTATTTTAACAACCAAAATAAACTGGATAAGGTACAAAATCATATTTTCTTTTTTAACTAAAGAGCTTAAATATGATACAAAGAAACTTAAATTAACTAAGCTTCCAGAAAATGACAAATCTTTCATAGAAGAAAGGAGATTCCCCCCTAAAATAAATAAATAAATCTTAAAAAAACAAAACAAAACAACAACAACAAAACTCCTGGTGGCTCAGTTGGTTGAGCGTCTGAGTCTTGATTTTGGATCAGGCCATGATCTTGGAGTCCTGGGATCAAGCCCCATGTAGGACTCCACACTCAGCAGGGAGTCTGCTTGAGTATTTCTCTCTGTCTCCCTCTGCCCCTCCCCCTGGTCGTGCTCTCTCTCTCTTTCTCAAATAAATAAATCTTTAAAAAAAAAAAAAAAAGAAGAAAGGAGACCTATGGCTGTTCTCATCTGGTAAAGTGTTGGGAGGTCTAATTTGCCATACATAGGAAAAAGGAGAAACCAGTCAAAACATTAAATAGTTTAACAGAATATAGATAGTCATGATAGATTAGAATTCCAGTGCACCCTAGCCATTGAATGAATCTCAACTACCTTCCAACCATTTCTCTAAGGATTCACCAAGGGCTCAGGGATAGTAAACTAAACACCTGGAGATAGGACAGAAGAATTAAGAGAGACACCCCCTGAAACAAGTCGTGTTTACTCCAAATGTGAGTTGGCCACTCTCTGTAGAAAAGGAAAGAGCGTGAGAGCTGAGAGAAATCCATCTGATCCTCTTTAGGAATTTATCTACCAAGAGCTTGGGGGAAAGACAAGAGAACTGAGAGAAATCCCTTTGAGGCATTAAAGGCCTTCATCAAATGCAAGGTGTCTCTACAGAGATACAGAAAGCTGATAGTGGTATCAGAAAGCAATAAGAACTCCCCCATTGCTTAATAAGTTGGCAGCCAGCTACAATGCAGAAAGGGAGATCTTTTATGGTTAGGATGGTGGCTCAACTTTAAATCACAATGAGAACTCTGGAAACTCACCAATGCTCAGATCTTACTTAAGTCATACAGAAAAGAAAGCCTTGCTTTTACCAACAAAACATTTGAAGGTGTTGGAGAACTGAATAAAATTAAGCAGCTAATCTAGGAGCCTGACACAACATGGAATGTGCCCTTTTACTGAGGGTGAATATTATTTACTTCAGTTTGTACTTTTAAAAAATATGAAATAAATAACTACAATATGTATGAAGCCAAAGAAAATATGACCCATAGAAAACAGAAGAAGTGGTCAATTGAAGCAGACCCAAGGCTGATGCAGAAGTTGATATTATCAGTCAGAAAAGTTACTTGGGATTTTTAAAGTGCTAAAGGATGTAGAAAAGGTGGACAAATGTGTGAACCAATAGGAAATTTTAGCAGAGACATTGGACACTATTGAAAAAGAATCAAATAGAAATGCTAAAAGTGAAAAATGAAAGAAATTAATAGTTCATTAGATGGTCAGACTAGATCTAACAATGGAAAGAATCAGTGAACCTAAAACAGGTTAAAAATGACTATTATAGAAAAGCCAAGAAATAACAAGTGTTGGCAAAGATGCAGGGAAAAGGGAAACCTTGTGCACTGCTGGTGGGAATGTCATTTGGTGCAGCCACTATGGAAAACAGAGTGGAGGTTCCTCAAAAAATTAAAAATAGAACTACTATAAGATTCAGCAATTCCACTTCTGGGTATTTATCCAAAAATAAAAATAAAAGCATGAACTCAACAAGATATCTGTACCCCCATGTTAATTGTAGCATTATTTAGAATAGACAGGATGTGGAAACAACCTAGATGCCCATTGATAAATAAAAAAACTGTTTTATATACATATACAAAGCACATACACATGCATATTTATATAACATACAATATATAATACATAATATATATGTGTGTATCTAGCATAGTCTGTGCCCTTAGGAGCTTATGTCCAATAGAGGAAACACATTTAAATAAAAATTATGATTCGGAAAAGAAGAGGTTGAGTAAACTGCTCTAGGAGGTCAGGGGGCAGCCTGAAGAGGTAAAAGGGGAGAAAAAAAACAAGAAAAAACTCATATGCCCATATACAGTTATTTTCCATCCCCATCTCCCTGCCCTCAGACTTAGGTAAGCATGTTGTATCATATATCAGTACTTCTTTCCTTTTTATTGCCTCTTATCCTGAATAGTATCTCATTTTATTTTGCTTATCCATTTACCAGTTGATGAACACTTGGGTTGCTTCCAGTTTTTGGCTATTTTGAATAATGCTGTTAAGAACATTGATGTATAAGTCTTTGTGTGGACATTTTCATTTTCATGAAAATAGGAAATGAAACAGAGTGACTGAGATTTGTGGAATAATATCAAGAAGTCATACATGGATGTACTTGGAGTCCCTGAAAGGAAAGCAGAAAATTATTTGAAGAAATAATGGCTAAAAACTTTCTAATATAGATATCAAACCAAAGACCTGGGACCAGTGATCCCAAGAAAGATAAATGGAAATAAACCCACATGTAGGTACATCACAACTGCTATTTAAAAGAGAAAGAGAGACAGAGAATCTTTAAAATGCCAGAGAAAATAAAACAGATTGCGCATGTAGGGATAATAATACAAATTACGATGATTTTTCACCAGGAACAATAGAAACCAGAAAGCAATGAAATGACATTTTCAAGGAGCTTAGAATAAAAAATACTGTCAAGCTAAAATTCTATTTCTAGAAAAAACATTTTTTAAAAAGGTAATTCAAATCACTGGTGGTAAAAATAGATAGATGATTCTGGGACAACCGGGTAGCAATTTGCAAGAAGTTAAAATTACATCCATATCTCACCCCATATACAAGACTAAATTTCAAGTACTACAAGAAAGTAAAGATGAATTCTTATTTAGCCATGTTATAGGGGAATGCGATCTAAATATGATCCAAAATCCTGAACCAGTAAAAGATTGATAAGTTTGATGACATGAAAAAAAATGAGGGACAAAAGACTAAAAAAAAAAAAAAAAAGAAAAAAGAAAAATAACAGATAATTTGCAAAATAAATTTAGAGATGATTATTAGACTAACAAAATACTCCTGGCAATAATGTGGAGAAACAGGCCCTCATACAGTGCAATTGGAAATGCAAATTGGTTCAACCCTTTTGAAAGAAAACGTGACAATCCCTCCTAAAACTACATATGCACTTACCCCCAACCTATAAATCTCACTTCTAGGAATATAACCTTAAGATACACATCTAGCTGGGGTGCCTGGGTGGCCTAGTTGGTTAAGCGTCTGCCTTCGCCTCAGGTCATGATCCCAGAGTCCTGGGATCAGCCTCATGTTGGGCTCCCTGCTTAGCTGGGAGCCTGATTTTCTCTCTGCTCCTCCCCCCTGCTCATGCACTCCCTCTCTCTCTCTCTCTCAAATAAATAAATAAATAAAATCTTTGAAAAAACAAAAACAAAAAAAAGATACACCTCTGCAATACAAATATACATATGCACAGCTTATTCATTGTGGCATTGTTTGTAATAGCAAAATATTGGAAATAATCAAAATGTCCATGCATAGGAGAGTGGTGGTTGAATAAATAGTATATCCACACAAAGAAGTATTAAGCAGTTGTCAAAAAAATAAGATAGATCTCTAGGAACAGATTTTGAATAATTTCTAGGATATGTTAATGGGTAAAATAAACAAAAGAAGAGTAGCTATAGTGTACTACCATTCAAGGAAGAAAGAGAAGGTGTAATAATATACATATCAGTCTTTTGTGCAAAAGAAATACTGGAAGGCTACACCAGATACTAGAGATTGGATACTTATAGGAGGCTGGGAAAGTGCTGGAAAGGAGTGGGTAATGGGGGACAGGTTAGTAGGGATGAAGATGGGGTGATAACTTCTTGAAGCATAACAGCTTGTATAATTTTGTCTATTAGAACCATTGTAACATTTTATATGCTCCAGAAAATAAATAGTTAAAATTAACCATGTTGTAAGGAAAACTTAAAATGGAATTCAAACAGTATCCAGTTAACCCAACTTTACCTCAAATGCAGTGTATGAATAAATAACATAACTACATTAAAGGGTATAAGGAAGAAAAGAACTAACCTAAATAATGTTGGGAAGCAGTATTTTGACTGTATATTATAAGGCTAAAGGCAAAAAGAACTACAGGGAAAAATGGTGGTCTAATTAGTAATTCTATTATCATAAGTATATGGGTTACAAATTCTCTAACTACTTTATGTGTATGGTAAGAGTAAGCAAATAAGTGAATACATTATAGATAAGGAGAACAAGGTTTCTCATAGAAAGAATTTACAAATAAGGAAGCAGGAAACAGTGGAATAAAACTTGTAATATTGGATTGCAATTGAAGGTATCAGTATGTATTACCCATGGCTTTTAAATATATATATACAGATCAAGAAGTATATGTCACACTGTACGTACACACACAGGTGTTTAAATACTTCAATATATTTCATAGCTCTTTGCTGAAAGAGCCTAGGAGAAATAAGAGTAGCTAGAGCTCAGATATTGAGAAAATACCATTTTGCAACAAAAGGAACCAGAACTTGTTGGAGAAATTGATTCTAGGATTGAGACATGGAAAGTTCAAGGTGAACCTTACACATCTTGTGAAGTCAGAATATAAGGAAGTGCTTAAACATGTATAAGGAGAAACTGGATAACATTCTGGTAGGAATGTAAAATTGTACAGTCACTCAGGAAAACAGTTTAACAGTTTCTTATATAAAATTAAACATGCGAAATCGTTGGGTCCAGAAATTGCACTTTGGGAATTTTTTCAAGAGCAATAAAAACTTAAATTCACACAAAAATCTGTACATGAATGTTTATAGTAACTTTATTCATGATAGCCCAAAAGTAGGGGGGAAAAAAGATGTTCTTTGATGAGTGAATGGGTAAAAAACCTATTGAATATCTCAACCATGGCATATTAGTAATAAAAAAGAATGAATTTATACACACCACAACTTAGATTAATCTCCAGTGGATTATGCTGAATGAAAAAAGCCATTCCCTAAAGATTATATACAGTGAGTCCATTTATATAACATTTTTGAATTGACAAAGGTTTAGAAATAGAAAATGGATTAGTGGTTGCCAAGTGTTAGGGACCATGATGGGGAGGATGGTCAGAGGAAGGTGGAGTTTATAAAACGGACACACAAAGGATCCTATGGTATTGAAACTGTTCTGTATCTTGACTATAGTGGTGAATACATAAAATCGAACAAGTGATGAAATTGCACAGAACTAAATACACAAGTACAAATTAAACTGGAAAAATATGAATATGATAGGTGGATTGTATCCATGTCAGTATGCTGATTGTGATATTGTGCTATAATTTGCAAGCTCTCCCATGTAGAAGAGCTTGAGTAAAACGTACAGGGTTCTTTCTGTATTATTTCTTACAAGTGCATACAAATTTATAGTTATCTCAAAAAACAAAGTTTAAAGAAAAAGGATGGTGGAATGACAAAGCAACAATACCAACACAAATGTCAACAGAAGGAGCTCCCAGTGCCTAGTGCTGGAATAATTTGAGCAACAAAACAAATAATAAAGAGTATCAGATTATAATTCATATGATAAAATATCCATAGGAATAAACTGATACAAATTAATGAATAAACATATAAATGGAAGAGACCACTCTTTTATACAGAGAAACCCCAAATAAATATGGAGAAGAAATTAGAGAAATATTAAATAACCATTAGGGAAAATTCTCAAAAATAAGTATTTATATAATATCTACCAATTATGCTAAAATCGGTGGTCAAAAATTTGAGGAGAAATAGGCTATTAATATAGCCTCAAAATATTTCTCCCAAAGTATTTATCAATTAAAAAGGAAATGCTATTATGAATAAAGCTGCTATGAACATTCATGTACAGGTTTTTGTGTGAATATAAATTGTACTTTCTCTGGGATAAATGCCCAACAGACAGCACCCTAACTAAATGATCAAAGTCAGTAAAACTAGTAGTAAGACAAATTAACATCTTGTGTTCCCCTTATATAAGACACTTAAAAACTCTGTGAATACAGTTAATGTAGTAGGTCCGTTTTGTTCAGTTCTTGCTTATCTCTGTAGCCAGAATGATGACTCTTTGTCAAATTCTGAAAACTTTAGAATAATCACAGAATTAATTGGTAATGATGTTATTCCATATGCCTAAAGTAGTGGCTCGAGATAAACCAGGTTATTGGCATGTTTGAAGTAAATACGAAGATTCATGGTATTTACTTAGAACCTGGTCCAGGGTCTGGCCATGTGGCAGAGATGTGCCTGTGTGACCAGCTCCTGTTAGGAATTTTGGATTCCAAGACTCCAGCTGGCTTTCTTGGGCAAGGATATCTCATATACATTCCTGTAGTTCACAGCTAGAAAGAAAAATGTGTCTGTGTATCTTTGTTCTGCAAAAGGATGACAAAGGGATGGTAAAGACTTTTTTAGCATATGTCTATATATCTTTTTCCTGCTCTTCTTGCACATCATCTTTTGCTGTAACAACTTTAGCTGTGAATATATCTTTGAGTCCTGTGAGTAATTGCCAAACCAGTGAGTAGTCATGGGATCCCTGAGACAGGAATACAATATCATGCCTATGGTTTTCTTGACAAAAATGTATAACTACAATTTACTCAAAAATAAATCATTAATTGGTCCACACAATAACTGACCCATACTCATAAAATTTCAAGGTCATGCAAGTCAAAGAATAAGGATCTGTCAGTTACTGGAGGAGACTAAGGATCTGCACAAATTGAATGCAATGTGAGGACTTGGATTGGATCGTGGACAAGAAAAATGACACTATGGGGAAACTGATGAAATTTGAAAATGGCAGAATTTAGTTTAGAATATTGTGTAGTTTAGTACATTATATTGTATGAATGGCAGTTTCTTGGTTTTCTTGTAAGTGTTGATACTAGAGGAAACTGGTAAAATATATATGCAAACTCTACACTATTTTTGCAACTTATCTATAAGCCTACAATTATTTCAGAATAAAAAAATGAAAATGAAAATGAAGATGAAATAAATATGTTTGCAGACAGAAACAGAAAATTCATCTTTAGTAAACCTCCATTACAAGAAGTGCTAAAAAGTAAAATGTTCTTAAGTCTGAATGGAAGTGACAGTAGGTGAAACTGAGGATCTGTCAGTAGGAATTAACAGCACCAGAAAGGGTAAATATAAAATTCTTGGTTAAAGTATACATTAAAAGTCCACTCACTAAAACAACAACAATATATTATGGGTTTATAGCATACATAGAAGGCAAGAGAGCATAAAAAGGAATGGGGCAGAGGTAAATCAAACTATAAAGTAAGTTTTTTATGTTCTTTATAAAATTGTACAATATTACTTGAAGGTAGACTGTGATCATAAGATGCTTAATAAAATCTAGCAACTATTAAGGGCGCCTGGGTGGCTCAGTTGGTTAAGTGACTGCCTTCGGCTCAGGTCATGATCCTGGAGTCCCGAGATTGAGTCCCACATCGGGCTCCCTGCTCAGCGGGGAGTCTGCTTCTCCCTCTGACCCTCCTCCCTCTCATGCTCTCTGTCTCTCATTCTCTCTCTCGCAAATAAATAAAATCTTAAAAAAAAATTAAAATATAGCAACCATTAAAAATGAAAATTGAAAGAGATACAATATAATAAAAAAATTAAAGGTATACTAAAAAGAAAACAGGAAAGAGAAACAGAGGAACAGTACACAAATGGGTCAAATGACAACTAAATAGGAAGATGAGAGACCTAAGCCTGGCCATATTAATATTTACATTAAGTGTAAATATACTAATTCTTCAGTTAAAAGGAAGAGATTTTAAGGCTGAAAAAAAAAAACTATTTGTGATTTATAGGAAAAATGTTTTAAATGTAAAGAAACAAGTTGAAAGCAAAAGGTGAAAAAAGGTATATCATACAAAGATGATGCTGATATGGCCACATTAATACAAATAAGTAGACTTTGAGACAAAGTATATTATTACAAATAAGGAGGGTTATTTCATAATAATACAAGGTTAACTCATCTGTTAAAAAAAACTATTCTAAATGTATATATAGCTAATAATAGAGCCTAAAAATTTATGTAGAAAAAACAGACAAAACTTTAGGGAAAAGGAAAAGAATCTATGTCTATTTTCAGAAATGTATTAACTGATTTGCCTGAGATAGACACACACACAAAAATCATTAAAGATATAGAATGGATGACTTGACCAAATTGACATTTATAGAACACTGCACCCACCAATTTCAGAATACATATTCATTGTTTTCAAGTAAAAAAATTACATGCTTAGCCATAAAACATGTCTGAATAAATGCCAAAAGATTGAATCATACAGTACATACTCTGTGAAACTGTGGAATTAAATTAGAAATTAGTAACAATATGATCTTTGAAATCCCCAAACATTTGGAAATTAATATCACACATCTAAATAATGAGATCATCATGACATACAGGGTATCATGATTCCCAAACACTTCTATGAGTGTTTGGGTCCTATAGAGAGCAGACAATTCGTTCTTTAATTGTATGCTCTGGGAGAAACCAGACACCATAATAAAGGGAAACTTAAGGCACCCTCTGGAGAGGCTCATGTGCTGACTTTGTGGATGTTACCTGTGACATCCTCTGAACATGAGCAGGTTCTCAAAGTGAAGATCCAAGAAAGATTTCCTGGTGGCACTAATAGAGGGATGGATAAAGTTATCATTGTGAAGTAATTCAGAGAATTTTCCAAAAAAAGGCTGCCTCTTGAAGGGGAAAGACTTTACCAGACTGTTCTCTCAGCTGGGATAAGGGAATTTGGCCAACTCCTTCCTGTCTCACGTTGGTGGGAGGATAGAATTATACCATTGAAGAAACATTTGTGAAGGTCACAGCTCAAAGACACAAGCCCACTAAAAGTTTGAGATTAAATCACACCCCCTCCCCATTCCCACCTTTTACCATCAAACTAACAGGGGTCTAGAATGATAACAGGGATTTAAACTTGAATGAGCTGCAGATATAGACTCTCTTTGAGGAAGAGTACTAGGAAAACCCCAAATCAGGAGGGGAGACAAAGCCAAGGACACTGGAAGAATTTCAAAGCTCTGGCCAACATTAAATACAGCTCAACACCTAGCTAAATAAACATAAATCTTCACATAAAATACACATTCACCCCAGTTGCTATTATCCAATACATGTCTGGCTTTCAACAAAAAATTACAAACTATGTCAAAGGCAAGAAAAAACAGACAAAGCAAGAATCAAAATTAGAATCAGGTATGTTATAGTTGTGATTATCAGACAGATTTTTAAATAGCCACAATTAATATGTTAAGGATTCTAATGGAAAAAGTTGACAACATCCAAAAATAAGTGAATAATGTAAGTAGAGATGGGAACTCTAAGAAAGAATCAAAAGGAAATGCCATAAATAAAAAACACCAACAGAAATGAAGAATGCATTTAATTGGATCATCAGTAGAGTCAATACAGGTGAGGACAGAGTCAATAAGCTTCAGGGTAGGTCAATAGAAATTTTCTAAACTGAAATGCAACAAGAAAAAGGGAGAAGAAAAAAACCCAAACAGAACATTCAGAATCTGTGGGAAATTTTCAAAAGGATTACATATGTATGATTGGAATACTAGAAGGAGGAGAAAGAGAACAGAGCAGAAAAATATTTGAAGTAATAATGGGCAAGAATTTTCCAGAATTAATGATAAGAGAACATTACAGATTCAGAAATCTCCGAGAATACCAATAAGGATAAAAACCAAACACCAACCAACCAAACACACACACATACACACACAAACACAAACTACATCTAGGAATATCATGTTCAAGCTACATAAATCCAAACACACAGAGGAAATATTGAAAAAAAACCAAAGGTGGGGGAAAGGGACATTACTTATATAAGATGAAACAAAAATTACAGCAGAGTTTCCTGCAGAAGCTATGCAAGCAAAGCCACCTGGCTGGCTCAGACAGTAGAGTATATGACTCTTGATCTCAAGGTCATGAGTTTGAGCCCCACATTGGGCCTAGAGATTACAGAAGCTATGCAGGCAAGAAGACAGTATAGTAAAATATTTAAAGTGTTAGAAGAAAAAAACTCATTAACTTCTAACTATAGGCTAGAATTCTATATCAAGTAAAACTGCCCTTCAATAATAATAACTAAAAGAATTGATTGCCATTATTCCTGCACTGTAAGAAATGTTAAAATAATTCTTCAGGTTCATGTAAAATTATATTGATAAGAAATTCGTGACCTATATCACAATAAATATAATGCTAGAGAAGGAATAAATAAAAACCTTTTATTTTCCTTATTCTTAGTTGACCTTAAAAATAGCTTACTTAAGGTAGAATTAATAATAATGTATTGATTGATTAAAGCATGTGGATGATAAGTGAGATGAATTTCAGCAATCTCATGAGGAATGAAAGGATTTGGAAATTATGTGTTATAAGGTAACTGTATTACACATGAAGTGGTATAGTGTTATTTAAATATGGAGTTGGGGGAAGGCAAAATCAATCAATCAATCAATAAATGAGTTAGAGTAATTAAAAATGTATATTGGAAACACTAGAGAAACTACTAAATTTTTTAAATATTTTATTTTATTTTGTTATGTTAGTCACCATACAATACATCATTAATTTTTGATGTAGTGATCCACGATTCATTGTTTTTGTGTAACACCCAGTGCTCCATGCAGTACTTAATACCCATCACCAGGCTAACCCATTCCCCCACCCCCCTCCCCTCTAAAATCCTCAGTTTGTTTTTCGGAGTCCATAGTCTCTCATGGTTTGTCTCCCCCTCCAATTCCCCCCCCCTTCATTTTTCCTTTCTTTCTCCTAAC
>NC_138379.1:89346383-89377220 GCF_054177405.1 Leptonychotes weddellii | reverse complement strand
CTGTGTTCTCCTTTAGGATTTGGATGGACTCCTGTCTCACATTGAGGTCTTTCAACCATTTGGAGTCTATTTTTGTGTGTGGTGTAAGGAAATGGTCCAGTTTCATTCTTCTGCATGTGGCTATCCAATTTTCCCAACACCATTTGTTGAAGAGACTGTCTTTGTTCCATTGGACATTCTTTCCTGCTTTGTCGAAGATTAGTTGACCATAGAGTTGAGTGGACCACATCTTCTTTATCCATTCATCTGTTGAAGGGCATGTCAGCTCTTTCCACAGTTTGGCTATTGTGGACATTGCTGCTATGAACCTTTGGGTGCATATGGCCCTTCTTTTCACTACATCTGTGTCTTTGGGGTAAATACCCAGGAGTGCAATTGCTGGGTTATAGGGTAGCTCTGTTTTTAATTCTTTGAGGAACCTTCACACTGTTTTCCAAAGTGGCTGTACCAACTTGCATTCCCACCAACAGTGTAAGAGGGTTCCCCTTTCTCCACAACCTCTCCAACATTTGTTGTTCCTTGCCTTGTCAATTTTTGCTATTCTAACTTGTGCAAGGTGGTTTCTCAATGTTTTGATTTGAATTTCCCTGATGGCTAATGATGATGAACATTTTTTTTGTGTGTCTGATAGCCATTTGTATGTCTTCCTTTGATAAGTGTCTTTTCATGTCTTCTGCCCACTTTTTGACTTGATTATTTGTTTTTTGGGTGTTGAGTTTGAGAAGTTCTTTATAGATCTTGGAAATCAGAACTTTGTCTGTAGTGTCATTTGCAAATATCTTCTCCCATTCTGTGGGTTGCCTCTTTGTTTTGTTGACTGTTTCCTTGGCTGTGCAGAAGCTTTTTAACTTGATGAAGTTCCAAAAGTTCATTTTTGCTTTTGTTTCACTAGCCTTTGGAGATGTATCTTGAAAGAAGTTGCAGTGGCCGATGTCGAAGAGGTTACTGCCTATGTTCTCCTCTAGGATTTTGATGGATTCCTGTCTCACATTGAGGTCTTTTATCCATTTTGAGTTTATCTTTGTGTATGGTGTTAGAGAATGGTCGAGTTTCATTCTTCTGCATGTGGCTGTCCAATTTTTCCAGCACCATTTATTGACGAGACAGTCTTTTTTCCATTGCATATTTTTTCCTGCTCTGTCGAAGATTATTTGACCATAGAGTTGAGGGTCCATATCTGGGCTCTCTATTCTGTTCCATTGGTGTATATGTCTGTTTTTGTGCCAGTACCATGCTGTCTTGGTGATCGTTGCTTTGTAATATAGCTTGAAATCTGGCAACGTGATGCCCCCCAGCTTTGTTTTTTTTTCAACATTTCCTTGGCGATTAGGGGTCTTTTCTGATTCCATACAAATTTTAGGATTGAGAAACTACTAAATTTTTTTTTAAAAAGAGATAAAAGGAAATCATAAAGTGCTCAATTAAAATGAAAAAAAAAAGAAAATGAAGGAAAAGATATAAATAAACAAATGCCATAAATACAAACCAGGTACAAATATGGTAGATAGCAATCTAACTATGTCAATATCACTTTAAATATGAGCAGTATAAATACATCAATTAAAAGACAGAATGTCAAAATAGATAAAATAAGACAAAACTATGTTTTGTCTACAAGAAATTCAGTTTAACTCTTTTCCTCCCTGGCTGCTTGAAGCTTGGCCGCCATCATGAATGACACAGTAACTATCTGGACCAGGAAGTTCATGACTAACCGACTACTTCAGCAGGAACAGATGGTCATTGATGTTCTTCACCCCAGAAAGGCAACAGTACCTAAGACAGAAATTTGGGAAAAACTAGCCAAAATGTACAAGACCACACCAGATGTCATATTTGTGTTTGGATTCAGAACCCATTTTGGTGGTGGCAAGACAACTGGCTTTGGCATGATTTATGATTCCTTGGATTATGCAAAGAAAAATGAACCCAAACACAGACTTGCAAGACATGGCCTGTATGAGAAGAAAAAGACATCAAGAAAATAGTGAAAGGAATGCAAGAACAGAATGAAGGAAGTCAGGGGGACTGCAAAAACCAATGTTGGTGCTGGCAAAAAGAAGTGAGCTGGAGATTGGACAAAAGAAGGAGTAAAGATGCTGCAGTGGCTTTATCTGTGGTGGTTGTGCAGATTTTTCATGAGAGGATCAATAACCTAAGAATGTTAATGTGAAAAAAAAATTCAGTTTAATTATAAGTACTTAGATAGGATATTAGTAAAGGGATGGAGAAAGATGTACCATATTACCACTAATCAAAAGAAAGCTGGAGTAACTATATTAATTCAAACAAAACAGATTTCAGAACAAGAAAAATTGTTGGGTAAAAGAAGGGTGTCACATAATAATAAAAGGTCAGTTGTCTAAGAAGAAATAATAATCTTAAATGTGTATGCATCTGACAGCATAGTGCCAAAATTATGAGGCAAAGGTTGAGGGAAGTGAAAGGAGAAATTCACAAATTCACTGTCATAGTTGGAAATACCAATACTTCTTTTTCAGTAATTGACAGATCAAGCAGACAGAAAATCATTAAGAATATAGTTGAACTGATCAGCACTATCAGTCAACTTGATCTAATTGACATTTATAGAATACTCCTTCACAAAACAATACACTTTTATCTCAAACTCACATGGAACATTAACCAAGATAGAACACATTCTTGCCCATGAAACACAACTAAAATTTAAAAGAATAGAAATCATAAAAAATATGTTCTCAAACCAACTGGAATTAAACTAGAAATCAACACCAGAAAGGTAGCTCGGACAATCCCCAAAGATATTTGGACATCCCCAGAGTTATGGAAATGAAACAATGCAATTCCAAATAATTATTGAGCCAAATAAGAAATCTTAAGGGAAATTAAAAAAAACAATGAACTAAAATCTCAACAGAAGTTCAACCAAAAAAAAAAAAATAAAGATAAAATCAAGAATGAAAACTTTCTAAGAGTGAAAAGTCCAGGACCAGATGACTTCACTGGTGAACTTTACCAAACATTTAAAGAAGAATTAACACCAATCCTTCTCAAATTCTTCCAGAAAAAATTGAAGAGGTGGGAATACTTTCAACTCATTCTATGAGGCCAGCATAACCATATCAAAGCCAGATAAAAACATTAGAAGAACATAATAGGCGAATATCCCTTGTGAATATAGATGCAAAAAGTCTCAACAAAATACTAACACATCAGACCCAATAGCATAATAAAAGGATGATGCACTACAACCAACTGGGATTTATCCTAGTAATGCAAAAATGGTTCAAAATAATAAAATCAATCAATTTAATATACCACATTAATAGGATAAAGGAAAATAAGTACATGATTATCTCAGTTGACAAAAAATAAAAGATACTTTACAAAATCCAACACCTTTCATAATAAAACAAGCTCAGGCCCCCTCCCCCCACTGCACCCCTCACCTCTCCCTCCTTTCCTTTATTCCTGGCCCCACCTGCCAAAATGAACAGCTCAGACGGGGAGAAGCAGCTGCAGCTCATCACCAGTCTGAAGGAGCAAGCCATAGGCGAATATGAAGACCTCAGAGCAGACAACCAGAAAACAAAGGAGAAGTGTGACAAAATTAGGCAAGAACGAGATGAAGCTGTTAAAAAACTGGAGGAATTTCAGAAAATTTCTCACATGGTTATAGAAGAAGTCAATTTTATGCAGAACCATCTTGAAATAGAGAAGGCTTGTCAAGAGAGTGCTGAAGCTCTGGCGACAAAGCTAAATAAAGAAAATAAAACATTGAAAAGAATCAGCATGTTGTACAGGGCCAAGCTGGGACCAGATGTAATCACCGAGGAGATCAACATCGATGACGAAGATGTTAGCACAGACCCAGAAGGCACCGCAGAGACCTGTGTCTCTGTGCAGTGTCAGAAGCAGATCAAAGGTGGGACTCTTGGCTTCGCCACTGAGCATATTTTGGATAATGTTTCTCAGCCCTGGTTGCCCATTGGAATCACCTGAGAACTTTAGAACTTGGGCCCTGCTTCAAAAAATTTCGGATTTAAATGTCCCAGGGAGTAACCTGGTTGAGAATCACGATAGGACGTAACGTTGGTGTGTTATGAATTACTTTCTCATTTGGGATTAGGCACTTTTGAAAGCACTGTCTTGATGGAAACAACCAGTGTGTAAAAATTCTTAAATATATGGACTATGCATTGAGATATTTTTGTTAAGCAAAAGAAAGAATGTATAAAAATATATTTAGCCAATGCCTAAAAAAAAAAAAAAAAGAAATAAAACAAGCTCAGAAAACTAGGAATAGAAAGAAACTTCCTCAACATAATAAAAACTCACAGATGACATCAGTCATGAAAGACTGAAAACTTTGCCTGATCAGGAACAAGACAAAGATGCCCACTTTCCCAAAGCCATTCAACACTGTACTGGAAGTTGTAGCCAGAGCAGTTAGACAAGTTAAAAAAAATAAAGAACATCAAAATTGGAAAGAAAGAAGTAAAACTATCTCTGTATCGGCTAATGTGATCCTCTATGTATAAAGTCCCAAATAATCTACAAAAAAAAGCTACTAGAGATCATAAATGAATTCAGCAAAGTTGTAGGGTATAATATCAACATAAAAAATCACTTGTACTTCTGTACACCTGCAAAGAATGAGCTGAAAAGAGAATTAAGAAGGAAATTCTATTTGTAGTAGTATGTAAAAATAAACTGTTAGGAATAATTTGATGAAGGAGATAAAGATTTATACACTGAAAACTACAACATATTTCTAAAATAAACTGAAGAAGTCCTATATTCATGGGTAGGAAGATTTAATCTTGTTAAGATATCAGTGTTACCCAAACCTATCTATGGATTCATTGCAATTTCTATCAAAATTCCAACAGCCTTTTTGAAGAAATGGAAAAACCAATCCTCAAGATTTTATGGAATTCCACTGAACACCAAACAGCCAAAACAGTCTTGAAAAAGAAGAACAAATTTGTTGGATCCCTACTTCCCAATTTCAAAAGTTACTACAAAGCTACTATAATCAAAACAGTGTGGTATTGGCATAGATGTATGTGTTGACCAATGGAATAAAATTGCAAACCTAGAAATAAACCTGTGTGTCTATGGTCATTTAATTTTTGACAAGGGTGCCAGTTCTTTTCAATGTGGGAAGAACAGTATCTTCAAAAAATAGGCCTGGGACGACTGAATTTCCCCATGCAAAAGAACAAATTTGGACCCCTGCTTCATGCTACATACAAAAATTAACTCAAATTGGGCAATGACCTAAATGTTAGAGCTAAAATCATAAAAATCTTAGTAGAAAACATAAGGGAAAATCTTAATAACTTTGAATTTGACAATGGATTCTTAATTATGACATCAAAATATAGGCAACAACAACAAGATAAATTGGGCTTCGTTAAAATTGAAAACATTTGTGCATCAAAGGACATTATTAAGAAAATGAAAAGACAACCTACAGAATGGGAGAAAATATTTACAAATTGTATATTGTAACGTCCAGATTGTACAAGGAACTTCTGTGACTGAACAACAAAAAGACATATTAAAAAAATTGGTAGAGGAATTGAATAGATGTTTCTCCAAAGAAGATACACAAAGGACCAATAAGAACATGAAAATATGTTCAACATCATCAATCATTAGGGGAATGAAAATCAAAATCACAGTGAGATAACACTTTATGCCCATAAGATTGGTAAAAATAATAATAATAATGAAAATAATGACTGTTGGTGAGGATGTAGAGAAATTGGCACCTCATACATTACTGGTGGGAATGTCCAATGGTGCAATTGCTATAGGAAGCAGTTTGCTGGCTCCTCAAAAAGCTAAAAATAGAATAACTACATGAGTCAGCAATTTCTAGTCATATACCCAATAAAAAAGAAAACAGGAACTCAGATACTTATATATCGATGTTCACTGCAGCATTATTAACAATAGCCAAAAAGTAGAAACAAGGAAATGTCCATCAACAGATGAATGGATAAACAAAATATGATACGTACAATGGAATATTTTTTAGCCAAAGAAAGGAATGAAGTTCTTTTTTTTTTTTTTAAAGATTTTATTTATTTATTTGAGAGGGAGAGAATGAGGGTCAGAGAGCATGAGAGGGAGGAGGGTCAGAGGGAGAAGCAGACTCCCCGCCGAGCAGGGAGCCCGATGCGGGACTCGATCCCGGGACTCCAGAATCATGACCTGAGCCGAAGGCAGTCGTTTAACCAACTGAGCCACCCAGGTGCCCCAGGAATGAAGTTCTGATACATGCTACACCATGGATGAACCTTGAAAACATTATGTTAAGTGAAATAAGCCAGACACAAAAGGAAAAATATTATATGATTCCACTCATGTGAAATTGAATAGAATAGGCAAATTTGTAGAGACAAAAACTATATTAGATGTTACCAGGGGCTGAAGGAAACAGAAGATGAAATGTTAATGCTTAGTGGTTATAGAGTTTCTGTGGATTGATGAAACAGTTTGGGAAGTAGCTGGTGGTGATAGTTGCACAACATTGTGAATATAATTAATATGACTGAATTGTACACTTAAGGGTGATTAAAATGGCGTATTTTGCAGTATGTAAATTTTCCACCATAAAAAAGATTTAGTTGAGCAGACATTTCACCAAAGAAGATATAAGAATGGCCACTAGGCACATGAACAGATGTTCAACATCATTAGTCAGCAGATAAACATAAAATAAAACAATAATTTGAAATCATATCACACCAACTAGGAGGCTAAAAACCAGTCTGACAACACCAAATGACAGGGATATGGAGCTACTGAAACTTCCATCCATTGTTGGTGGGAGTGCGGAAGAGGTACAACAACTTTGGAGGATGTTTTCCAGTTTCTTACAACATTAATGATATATCTGTCCTACAGTTTAGCAATTCCACTCCAATAAATATATTTAAGAGAAAGGAAAGCTTGTCTCTACAATATGACTTTTGCAGGAATATTTTCTATGGCTTTATAATAGTCAAAAATAGTCAAAACCTGGAAACAATTTAAATGTCCATCAAGAGGAGGATAAACTTATGTTCATTGCATACTACTACTCATTAATTAAAAGAACAAACTACTGATACACACAAATATGGTTAGATCTCATAGACATTGTTCTGAGTTTAAAAAGCTAGAGACAACGGTATCGATCCCAAATATGTAGGGTTCTAGAAAAGGTAAAGCAAACCTTTGTTTAGTCAGAAAGTAATTCCTTTTGGGAGAGATTTGGCTACAAAGGATTGTTAGAAAACTTACTGGAATCATGGAGATATTCTGTATCTTCTCTTGGTGATCACATGGATGCCTTTGATTATTAAAACTTATTAAATAGGGGAAGTTAGGTTGTATTATGAGTAAATCATATCACAATAAAAAATAAAAAATGAAAAAATTAGCCTTGTGAATTTGTATGTAAACTTTAATAACAGAATGTGATTTACTTTTAATTTTTTGAAGATGCTCAGGAACATGGTTGCAAGTATTAGCATCATAGATTATTATTGCTTGTTGCAAGTAGACTGTATGTAAATTATATTTTTACCAGCAGTTTCATCATATTCAGTTTTGATTTTTTTTAATTAATGTGAAAACCATCAGAAAGTCTTTCCTCTCATATAACACTATTCCTCATTTATATATGCCAATGAAGTGCAGATTATTGTTTTAAATTCTTCTTGATATTTCTTATAGTATGTAGGAAAGATCATGGTAAGAAAAGGAAAAGGTGAGGAAAATATTCATTTATCTTTCTTATAAAATCTGTGTTGGGTTGTTGCCTCTATGGTGATGAGGTTTAGTTGCCAAGGAGAAAGGATTCAGAGTTGGCGTTATGTGCTCTGATATACTGCTGATTTGTTGGGTAATGAAGCAAGTGAGACAATCTCTTATCCAAGATCATTACCTTCAACTTCCTTGGAAATGAAACTAGATATTCTCCAAGAGTCACCACTCTAGCTCACAAAACCTAAAGGATTTATTTAGGAGTACTTTTACTTCTGCCCCAGGATTGGGTAATCAATTTTTTGCAGATAATTATTGATGCCCATGTGTCTAAACCTTTATCAGACACTATAAGCTGCTGAAAGTCTATAAGCAATTTTTATGCTAGATCCCAGTGCTCAGGAAATTACAATCTAGCCTGGCGTGGTCATGTGATGTGAGGCGGTAAGCAAGATGAAGTGGGGAAGCAAGATATACAAATACTAAGCAATTAAAAGACAAGGCACAACCACATTTAATTAAATGAAACATGTTATCTAGATAGTAAAGGGCTATGGGTGATGTGGAAGAGGAGAGAGAGATCATTGGGAGTTACAAATAAAATGTTTTCTCCCTTAATAAGAACAATGTTTTGGTGTTGGGGGTGGGGTGGAGGGGATACCATAGTATTCTTGCATATACCCAATCTATTAAAAAACTGAATCCCTGGGCCTGCATCATTTTTACCTAGTGGATTTTTTTAAACTGATTTCTTTCTTTCTTTTTTTTTTAAGATTCTATTTATTCATTTGAGAAAGAGAGAAGGAGAGAGAGTGAGAGAGTACAAGCAGGGAGGAGAGGGAGAAGCAGGCTCCCTGCAGAGCAAGGAGCCTGATGTGGGGCTCAATCCCAGGACTCTGAGATCATGACTCGAGCCGAAGGCAGACACTTAACCAACTGAGCCACCCAGGCGCCCCTAAACTGATTTCTTATGATGGTTTTGTTCTCAGTAAGTGAGGAAGTCACTTAGGTTAATGAGTTACTTAAGATGAGAGACTGTGGACTCTGAGAAACAAACTGAGGGTTCTAGAGGGGAGGGGGGGTGGGAGGATGCGTTAGCCTGGTGATGGGTATTAAAGAGGGCATGTACTGCATGGAGCACAGGGTGTTATACGCAAACAATCAATCATGGAACACTACATCAAAAACTAATGATGTATGGTGACTAACATAACACAATAAAATAAAATTTAAAAAAAAGATTACAAAACTCATAAGGGTAAAATGGGATTTTAATATAGGTCTGCTGGTTGCAAAATTTTAACAAATTATATGCTATCCTTGGAACCCTCTGAACTCAAATGTCTGAGGCCTATGGTATTTAGGACTCCCAGTGATACTCCAAAAATAGTACCAAGAAACTTCAAGGGACATGTGATTATCAGGAGCCCTGCAAGGACACAAGGCTAATATGCTGCTGATTTTGTGGGAAGCCTATGGCTATGCTGGTTTTAAGGTAACTGATGGAGAAGACTTTCTCTCCCTCTCCCTGCAATCTCCAAGTCAGCGTTAAGTCTTAGGAAGTTAGTGGTGACCTGACTCACTCCTCAGGTCATGGATCCTAGAGAAAATTCAGATCTTGTACTTGTCTTTGAAAATGTCCTGGCAGGGCCTAGAGATGATGAGCTCTGCTCCAATGTATGCCAAATCATCAAATTATGTTTAAATTAGTGAAAGATTTTGAGCACCTACAATATATCCCCATAGTGCCTTGTATAGTGTCTGGAACAACAATAATTCAGTGGTACGTTGAAGGTAACTTGTACAATCCCCTAAGAGTCAATTGTTAAATTTTCAGGAGTTTTGTTAGCTGGTTAAACACAGTCATGTTAAACGTTAAATTATAGGGGCGCCTGGGTGGCTCAGGTCTGCCTTCAGCTCAGGTCATGTTCCCGGGGTCCTGGGATCAAGCCCCATGTCGGGCTCTCTGCTTAGCAGGGAGTCTACTTCTCCCTCTCCCTGCCACTCCCCCCTGCTTGTACTCTCTCTGTGTCAAATAAATAAATAAAATCTTTAAAAAAACCCATTAAATTATGAGCATACCTTTGGATAAGTTATATTAAAAGGATGCTCAGAAATCATCATTCCATAATTTTTCTGCATTTTACTGTTGTGTTTGTTCTTGAATGTCATGTTTATCTATTGAATCTCTAGAGTGGAAATAATCATGTGCTCCTGCACATAGCTTTCTAACTTCGCCCTGAGTGGCATTATGTTTATAGTCTGAAATCAGCCGTGCTGCGAGAACTTACACCATGGAAATAGGCAAACACTACAGATCAGGAGGTCACTTATTGTTTGTTGATTGTCTATATTTAAGAATGTTACACTGAAAATGATGATAATACAGATATAACTTGAAAGTATGTCATGTCTGTAACTGTTACATTGTAAATAGCACAAAAGATTGAGAAAATATTTTCCCAGCATTCAACTGTTACTCAAATCAGCTAAGAAGTCACTCATGTTGTTGAAAAATGAGTGAAGTTCCAACCTACTTCTACTTGTTTCACTTTCATCCTTTTTTTTTTTAAAGATTTTATTTATTTATTTATTTGAGAGAGAGAATGAGAGAGAGAGAGCACATGAGAGGGGGGAGGGTCAGAGGGAGAAGCAGATTCCCTGCCGAGCAGGGAGCCCGATGCGGGACTCGATCCAGGGACTCCAGGATCATGACCTGAGCCGAAGGCAGTCGCTAAACCAGCTGAGCCACCCAGGCGCCCCACTTTCATCCTCTTAACATAAACAAAATATCAGCAAATATTCATGTCAGAAATATTCTTGTTCATTAATTGCAGGCATAGTTTGGTTATGGATACAAGGGTTTGGCAAAAAAATCAAAGTATTTTCTGAGAATTAATTGGTTATGTGAAAATTACAACAAAGTTATATATTTTATTATCCATAAATTATATATTCTGTATATCAGTTAAATTTTAATAAATTTGTATGTGTATATAAAATTATGTACATATAAATATATGTATGTTTATATCTATTTATAGATAGATATAGATAGACATACATTCTTTCTGCCAGAGAGGCACCTATTTGTTATTAATGAGCATACTATGCTGTAAAACCCAATCTCTGCCCTCAAACAGATAAATCTAGGTATATGGATGTTTTTTGTATGATTATAGCAAATACTATAAGGGGCCATATTAAAGAAACCAAATGCTCTGAGGGATCAAATGAGAGAAAGTTGGGGGAGAGAGAGGAGGAGAGAAGGAGTAAGAGAGAGAGAGAACATTATGTAGGAAGGATCACCATTGTGATTCCGTGTTACTGTTATTCAGTGGTGATCCTTCCTACTTAATGTGCATGAAGATGGTGGCCGTTTTGATGGATCTTTAAGGATGGTGAGAATATACAGGCAAGAGAGGGCATTCCAAATAAAGAGAAAGACTTGATCAAAGCTGTATGATCAGCTTTACAGATAAAGAAGTGAGGGAGTCTGGGCTTTGGAGGCTGTCAGGGAAATAGACAAAAGAAGGCAAATGAAGTAAGTCTTAAAGGATGAGTAGATTTTTGACTTGCAAGGAAGACAAGGACCTTCCAGTCACATTCATGCATTTGGGGAGAATATAGTGAGAGACTACACTAGAATATGAGGATATGGTATGAAGGAATACAAAGAGGCATCAGGAACCATGGACTGTTTTTGGGCAACAGAGAAAACATGATCAGAATGTGGAACATGAACTCTAGTAAGTATTTCAGCAGTTGTGTGGATGGCAGCAATAACAGGGATGAGACCATTACCATGTTCCAAACCAATACGGCGAAGAAAAGCCAATGAGGGCCTGGGCTTGGGCGGTAGCAGAGCAGTGAAGGGGAAGACAACGTTGCAAGAAGCACTGTGAATTTGGAGGGATTTGGCAACTTATTGTCCCTTCAGTCGAGACAAAGTTAGCCCTGCTGCTTTTGTACCAGGAGGTCAAGTGCCTGCCCTATTGCCTAATTTGTGCTAGGCATGTCTGTATCTTCACATTTGCCCACCAGTCCTCCAAAGCCCAACTGATGTTTCATTTATAACAGAACTCAGGTGTTCTCCCTTTGTGCAAACACTGTAGTTCTGCAAACTTCAGAATGGCCTTGATCAATTTTGTCACATCCTTTTTATGAAGTAGAATGATTGTTTGCTTAGCTGCCAGGCTCACAAAGAGCAGTTCCTCTGTGTTTTCTCCAAGGTTGCATTGATCAAGTGATAGCCTTCCCTGAATTGTATACCCAGGCATATCCTGTGAGGATCTGGAGTGGTTCTTCCATCCAACAGGACCTGACAAGGGCCATGAGGGTTTTGAGATGAACTTCTTTAATATTATATTTGATAAGGCTTATCTCTCCCAAAATGTAAATGGTATCTTCTTTGATAAATGGACTGAAATGTAACCTAATTGAATTAAAATTCCATGGGCAATAAGTGACAGGCAGTTCCAGGGTTTTTATCTGTTTGTTTTGCAGATATCACGCATAATAATTTTTTAAATGACTAAATTACAGCTGTTTTGAATAAAAATCAAACTGTAACAATCATGCAGGGGTTGACTTTTTTCTCCATCAATGAAAACCCGTTAATTTTCTTGTTTTCTTCTCTACATGAAGTTTAAACAGAAATATAATCCTTTCATGTCTCACTAGTCTCCAAATCAGAGACTGTAACTTGCCTTCAGTTATTCATTACTTACAGCTTCTTTTTATTCTTTGTATGTATTAAGAGGAGTAGTTTTAGGGCACGTTCTGCATGGAGCACTGGGTGTTATGCACAAACAATGAATCATGGAACACTACGTCAAAAACTAATGATGTAATGTATGGTGATTAACATAACAATAAAAATTTTAAAAAAATAAAAAAAAAGAAGTGTAGTTTTCTTGTAAAACTACATATTATTCTGATTGGAAGCCACAGCTTTCGTGTAAACCAGTTCAAGTAATTGTCCTAGAGCTCAGATACCCTAAGCTGTGATCACAGGAGGTCCCTGTCCCACAGACACTCAGCCCAGCTATGGCGAGGTATCTGAGGAACTGCAGAATCATGGTGATGGCAAAGCTGTCCTAAACACACAGCATATGGATACAGTATTCCAGTACGAAATACAATGAAACCAGGTCCAGAAGGATTCTTGATTGAATATTCGCCTGGGATAAAAATAATGTTCTGACAATGACAACTACCTTGAATGGTACTCCAGCAATGATTCAGTGATTGCCAAAGTGGTTTCCTTACTCTAAGTATTGGATTTATGTCTGAGTATACTGATCTACCTGCAGTGCTGAAGTAGGGCCAAAATTATGAAAATAACAATGAGAATACTTGCTTTTGGAGAAAACTATGAAACAGCATTGTGTTTAAGTTCTGAGATTGTTTTGTCTTCTCTGCTTAATTCTGTCCCCTCCTAACTTTGGTTCCCAGTTGTCACAATGCATTTGTTGAAGAGTCCATTCTGTCTGTCCTGTTTTCCATTGGTCTGTGTGTCATATGTCAAGTTTGCATTTATGTGTACAGTGTCTTTCTTTTATTCTCTGGAAAGATATGGAAGACTAAACTTTTCTGTTTTTCTAGATAGATGGAACATATCCATAAAGCTGTCTGGTCTTGGTGTTTGCTTCATGGGCAGATTAACAACTACTCATTAAATATTTGTGGTAGTTACAGGATTATTTAAGGTGGTCACTTTGATAAATTTTCCATGATTTTTAATGGCCTTATCTCTTAATCTCTCTTTCCTGTTTCCAGCCCTTTGTCGCTCTTGGATGTTGTATAGCTTTTCTCTGTCCAGTTCTTTTCTTTTTTTTTTAAAGATTTTATTTATTTATTTGAGACAGAGAGAATGAGAGACAGAGAGCATGAGAGGGAGGAGGGTCAGAGGGAGAAGCAGACTCCCTGCCGAGCAGGGAGCCCGATGCAGGACTCGATCCGGGGACTCCAGGATCATGACCTGAGCCGAAGGCAGTCGCTTAACCAACTGAGCCACCCAGGCGCCCTGTCCAGTTCTTTTCTTCTCTCTTCAATTGTGTTATTCTTCTTTAAAACAATGTGTTTTGTAATTTTAACAAAATATTTATGAAAGTATAATACATGTGCAGAAATGTGCACAGTTCATAAGTGTATAGTTTCATAAATTTTTAAAGTGTGGACACACCAATGTAACCACAATCTACAAAAACCACTGCAAGAAATTATTATAGACTCCTACAAGTTTTCTTGCATGCCTCTTTCTAATCACTATTCTCTCATCCACAAAGGCAATCATTATTCTTACTCCTACCCCTGTAGATTTGTTCTAGCTGTTTTTAAGCTTTATACAAATGGAATCATGTAGTTTGATCTCTTTTGTGTTTAGTTTCATTGCCAGATAGCAAAGAAGTTTATCATTTTTTTTTCTTTTCAAAGAATTAGCTTTTGATTTGTTTAATTTTTTTTTTCCATTTTATGGATTTCAGCTCTGATACTAGTTATTTCATCCTTCTTTGGAAGGAAAAGCTTTTCTTTTTGTAACTTCTTTTTTTTTAAAGATTTATTTATTTATGAGAGAGAGAGAGAAAGTTTGGGGGGAATGGGGGAGGGGCAGAGGCAGAGGGAGAGGGAGAAAGAATCTTAGGCAGACTCTGCACTGAGCGCAGAGCCTAGTGGGGAGGCTCAATCTCAGGATCCTGAGATCATGACCTGAGCTGAAACCAAGAGTCAGTCACTTACCATACCACCCAGGTGTCCCTCTTTGTAACTTCTTAAGATGGAATCTTAATTATCGATTTTAGTTCTTTAATTCAAATATAAGCATATAAAGTATTAAATTTCCTTCTAATTACTGATTTAGTTGCATCAAAAAATTATATTCATTTTAATTCAATCAAAGATGTGTTCTAATTACTCGTGATTTTTCTTCAAAATGTGGGTTATTTAGAAGTGTGTTGTTTAATCCCCCAAATATTTAAAGATTTACAAAAATTTTTAGGTTAATTTCTAATTTGATTTAGTTGTGATTAGAGAACAAACTTTGTACCAATTCAGTTCTTTTCAGTGTATAGGGACTTTAGTTTTATGTTTTAGAATATTGCATAAACTGAAGAATTTTCCATTTGTACTTGGAAAGTATGCATATTCTGCTACTGTATGGAATATTCTATATGTCAGTTAGACCGTGTTAGTTTGTAGTGTCATTCACTCCTACAGCCCTGCTGATTTTATGTCTAGGTGCTTTCAAATATGTTACTGTAATCATTAAATTATCTATTTCTCTTTTCAAATATAACTTTTTGCATAATGTATTTTGAGACTTTTTCTTATATGCACATGCATGAGTAATTGTTTTATCTTCCTGATGTATTAACCCTTTTATCATTATGAAATATCTTATTTATCTCTTGTCTCTTGTGATATTTCTTTTTTTTTTTTTTTTAGAGAGAGAGAACATGCACACGTGGGGTGGGAGGAAAGGGGCAGAGGGAGAGGGAGAGAGAGAGAATCTTAAGCAGTTTCCATGCTAGGATCTGTGTTGTCCCCCTCTCTCTTCTCCTCCCTGCCTGCCCCACTCCCATTCTTTCTCTCTCTCTAAAATAAATAAATACTTTTTGAAAAAAGGAAAAAAAGAAAACTAAACATTTTAGATGAAACATTGTATTTACTCTGGATTCTTACTTATATACCTGTTACTGGTAATCTTTATTTCTTTCCATAGACTAGGGTTCTCATCTGGTGTCCTTTCACACATTTCTTTATTTCTTGAAAGGCAGATCTGCTAGCAACAGATTCTTTCTGTGTGTTTTGTTTTGTTTTTTTAATGTGAATACCTTTATTTAACCTTCATTTTTGAGGAATAGTTTTTTACTAGACATAGAATTCTTGGGTGATCTTTTTTCCCCTCCTGCCAGCCCTTTGAATATGCCTTTCCACTGTCTTCCAGCTTTCACTGTTTCTGATGAGAAGCCCACTGCCATTATCCTGTTGCACCCTTGTATGTGATGAGCCATCTCCTCTTGCTGCTTTCAAGATTTTTCTCTGTTTTGACTGTGGTGTTTCTAGGTATGATTATTATATTTATCATACTTGGTGTTTGTTGAGCTTCTTGGATCAGTAGATTAATATTTCTTACCAAGTTTGGAAAGTTCCTGACCATTATTTTTTCTTTATCTTTTATTTTTATTTTTTTAAAGATTTTATTTATTTATTTAAAAGAGAGAGAGAGAAAGAGCACCAGGGGGGAGGGGCAGAGGAAGAGGGAGAAACAGAGCAGGGAGCCCGACGTGGGGCTCGATCCCAGGATCGTGACCTGAGCCGAAGGCAGACGCTTAACCATCTGAGCCACCCTGGAGCCCCTGATCATTATTTTTTCAAATATTTTTTTCTGTCACTTTCTCCCCTCCTCCTTTCTCTGGAACTGTCTTGCAGGTCTCTGGAACTCTTTCATTTTCCTCTAATCTTTTTCTCACTATTCGTTGTATTAGATGATTTTTATTTATCTTCCTTCCTCTATACTGATTTTTTTCTCTTCTCCCATCTCAGATTTTCTATGGAACCCATCTAGTGTATTTTTATTTCAGTTACTGTACATATCCACTTTAGAATTTCTTTTTTATTTTTTTTTATTTTTTATTTATTTATTTTTTATTTTTTTTTAAAGATTTTATTTATTTATTTGAGACAGACAGAATGAGAGACAGAGAGCATGAGAGGGAGGAGGGTCAGAGGGAGAAGCAGACTCCCTGCCAAGCAGGGAGCCCGATGCGGGACTCGATCCCGGGACTCCAGGATCATGACCTGAGCCGAAGGCAGTCGCTTAACCAACTGAGCCACCCAGGCGCCCTAGAATTTCTTTTTTAAATAGTTCTTATTTCTCTAGTGAGAGTCCCTCTTAAGATGTCATCACATTTCCTTTAATTCTCTGGGCATAGGTTACTTTTGAATTCTTTGTCTAATGAATTCAGCATTTGGGTTCACTCAGCATCATTTTCTATTAACTGCCTCCCCCACCACCCAGTATATCTCATATATATATATGGCACGTTTTCAATAATGCGTTGTATCTGAATTCTGACTTATTTTTCTGAAACATTAAAAAATCAGTAACTACCTGAACATAAACTGCAAAGTCTATCTTCACTGAGTGTATGGCTTTTGACATCTCTGCTTAGCCTTTAGGGATTTCCCTGTGTCTGCATACCTAGTGATGAGTCAGTGAGCTAAACAGAAATTGTGCTCAAACACCTTAAGCCTATAAGGCTTCTATACCCTCTGCCCACTTAATTTGTATGACTTTGGGAGTACATTCAAATTTCAGCCTGTTTTCAGGTCTCTCTTGCCTTCACCTGTTTTTTTGGCTCTTTCCATTATCTTCTCCACATGCATGCAGTTTCTCAGACAGTGAGGGATATGCAGAATGCTTGTCCAGACTTTCTGTGGCTCTCTCATTTATAGGATATCCTTGTTGAATTTCTGATTGGACTGCCACTTTCTCCAACCAGGACCACAAACTTAGGCTAGCAAAGATAAAAGATTTATTTATTTTTTATCAGATTTACCACTTTTATTCAATAAATTAGCATCGATCCCTTCTACCCTGCACCTGAAATCAAACTTTCTCAGCAAAGCTGCTGGGATTCTCAAATACAATGATAAAATAACTGCTCTCGTTGACTGTGCTGGGAAGTAGGAGTGAGGTGACGGGAATGGCCCAACGAAAAAGGTCACTGATCTCATTTGAAGCTGTGGCAGTTTTTCCAAGAATAAATACTTCTCAATTTGTTTTTGCCTTTTATTAATTTCCAGGGCCCTAAATTTGTTTTCAATAATTTCATTCAGTTTTATAGTTCTTGTTTTATGGAGGTTAGCCTAGTCTCCCTAAAGTCCCTAATTCCTGAAATTCTTTTATAAAATTATTTTTATAGGACCACATCTTTTTAAATTAATTCCATGTCTTTTGGTCTTTGCCTGTTCCTTATTTTTTTTTTTTTAATTTTATCTATTTATTTGACAGAGAGAGACACAGTGAGAGAGGGAACACAGGTCTTGATCCCAGGATCCTAGGATCATGACCTGAGCCGAAGGCATACACTTAATGACTGAGCCACCCAGGTGCCCCTTTGCCTGTTCCTTAAATGTTGATATTTTTCAAGTGTCTCTTCTCAGCATTCTTCTATTCTCATAAAACTCACTCTATCTGATTAAATGGAGAAAGGAGGTTCATTAGTCTGCTCAGGCTATTCTACAAAATACCACAAACTGTGTGACTTAAACAATAGGAATTTATTTCCCTCACAGTTCTGGTGGCTAGGAGACCAGAATCAAGGGGCAAGTGATTTGGTTCCTAATGAGAACTCCCTTCCTGACATGCAGTTACCTCCTCACTGCATTCTCTTAAGGCTGAGAGAAAGAGAGAGAAAGCAAAACACCTTGGTGTGTCTTCCTATAAGGGTTGGATCACATCATAACCTAATTATCTCCCAAAGGCCCCATTTCCAAATACCATCACATTGGGGGTTAGGACCTCCACATACGAATTTTTGAGAGACACAAATGTTTAATCCATAAGAGGAGAGATGGAGTAGGGTCTCTCAGCCAGAGAAGGCTGGAGCAGGTACAGAAAACATAGAGTAGGAGAGGATGGCTGGGTCACAGAGAAGACAGCGACTTAGAATGGGTTCCTAGGAAAGGGGCTCAGGCTGATATGATACCCGGTGCCCCAAAACTACAGCATCAGTGATACTAGTAGATGGGGAATGGAAGAGTACTGCTTGGCATAATAAACTTCAACAATTCTGGGAGTGGCAATGAAAGTGTATTTGACAGAGAAACTTGTGGTCTTGTGTGCACAAAAATCTATACAAAAGATTCTGATGACCTGAAAAAAAATACATTTTTCCTTTCTCTTTGGTATATTCTTACTAAACCTGTAATTCAACTTTCTGCCTTCCTAGAAAGTTATCTACAATTAGCAGTTAGGTAATAGAAACACTTACATAATCACAATTCTGACTAATCAGGACTTGGGAGAAGACCTACTTATGTATAGATTAAATAGGGCATAGTGTTAACAAATATCTGAAGAGAGTGTTTTAAAGAGAATAAGGGAAATATTAAGTGAGACACAAAGGAATATGAGTAGGAGTAATGAGATGTCAGGCAAAAGGGAGTAAAGAGACTAGAGCAGCCCATGATTGAGGTAAGAAGAAACATCACTAAAATTCAGAAGACTCAAATAAAATCATGCTATTTCTCTTAGAAGAGTATTTTATGAGTTTGAGAGACTCTAAGACAAATGCATAGGAAAGCAAAAAGTGGAGTACACTTTTATGACCATGGTATCTTTGCAATGAGGATGTCATACTTCAGTACTTTTATCTGTGCAAAAAAAACAAATAAAAACTAAAAAAAAAAAAGCCAAAAAACAAAACACAAACTCATCTGCAGTGTTGATATAAAAGTTCTAGTTTAACACAGTTGCTAATCTCTCAAAGATGTCAGGTCTCTGCATGATACACCACCCATTGCTGCCCAGAACACACCCAGTGTTAGTTCCCTAATGACAATTTGTGTAGCTTTGCAAGGGTTAGAGAACCAGGAGAAAGATACTTAACTCAAGCTAATCTATGTCTTCATGTCCACGTAATAATTGAGGACATGCTCAGCTATGTTAAACATTTACAAGAATTTATTTATTTAATTCTTAAACTAATCCTATAAAGTATGTTCCCCTATGTGGTAAGATTAGATTGATTTATTGTATCCAACTATTTTCTGTTCTCCCCAAAAGAGAACAAACATTGGCTACAGGCTTGAATACTTGACTTTATCCATTGCTTATTTCCCACTGCTATGATTGTAATATTTTCCAGGTATAAACTGTTCCTTTAGCCTGGATCTCAGAATAATCTATGTGAGGCATCATTACGTATGAAGCACAGCTAACACATAACATGAACAAGATATAAACCTGTGGTGTCTGAAATCACTAAAACTTGCAAGTTGTTACACAGTATAATTTAGTGGGAACTGACCAATACATTTTGTTCCTATTTTATGCGTGATAAAATTGAGTCATTGAAAGTTATAAAAGGTATAAAATTGGCTGAGAATGTACAATTAAAGAGCAGTGGACCTGAGAGCCCACACAATCCCTAAGCTCTCCTAACTTTTACTATTTGGATTCAATACATCTTTTGTAAACCTCATTCTGTCCTGATTATTCAGACCCAGCCCTTTGCAACTCTACGTAACCCACTGATGCTGAATCATTGGGATATCAGATCTAGATTCAACTCTTTGGAAAACTGGCATGAGAAAAAGTCATTTGTTAATAGAATCATGTATATGATCACTTTCTTCACTGAAAATATAAAGGACATCACTGGGTTTACTGAAAAGCTCTTGAGAACATTTTATTGATACTGAGCTTTATTTTATAGAGTTCCATATCTATTTAATGACTGATATTTTCTGGGCCAATAGTCTCTGGGTTTATGATCCTTGTTGTAATGGAAAAAAAATGTTAGAAATGAGAAGAACAAGGTTCCAGTCCCGGTAATATCACTTTTCAAAATTCAACCTGGGATAAATCACTTATCTTCCCATAACTTCATTCACATTATTTGTGAAGTAAGGATAGTAATTCCTATGATACAGCCTAAGACAGTCATTAAAGAGATTAAATGAGACGTGTGATACTGCCTTATCTATTATAAAGATCCACATGCAAACATAAATGGTTATTCTTCTCATCAGAGACTCAGCATGAGAAAGGCTTTTGAGGATCACATACAGATCTTTAACTTGCAATGAGAAATGCAGATTTCCAGGTAAGGGTTGAGAGTGGGAAGAAAAAGGAAATTGTTCTCACCTTTACAAAACTCCACCAAAGCTGCTATGTTTGTTTTGTGAGTCTGTTCTCTCTGCAGTGAGGAGAAGAAAACACATTCTGTGATTAAGCTTAGTCGGGAGAACTCCTATGGGACTGGAGACAAGGAAGAAAGAATAGTTAGAGAAGAGGAAAGATTATTTGCTCTATACAAGTTTTCTGCTCTCGCAGCTGTGTATACAGTAACCAGCTTTCTGGTGATAGGCATGTATTAAAGTCAGTAATCAAACTTGGAGACGGTTCAAGAAATCATCTTTTCATTCATTCAGAAACATTTATTGAGGGTCTTCTGTGTGCCACGCTTTGTTCTAGATGTTAGAGATACAGCAGAAAACAGAACAAGGTCCCTCCTATGATGTACATTTTAGTGAAGAGTGACAGACAATAAGCACAATTTAAACAAATACATAATAAGTAGAATTTTTAAAAAAGATTTTATTTATTAGAGAGATAGCAAGAGAGAGCACGAGTGGGGAGGAGAGGGAGAAGCAGGCTCCCTGCTGAGCAATGAGCAGATGTGGGCCTAGATCCCAGGACTCTGGGATCATGACCTAGGCCGAAGGCAGCAGCTTAACCGACTGAGCCACCCAGGTGCCCCCATAAGTAGAATTTCAATAGTGACCAGTTCTATGGAGAATTAAAAAACAGAAGCTGAGTTGGGGTAGAGAGATGGAAAGACAGCTAAGATGGCCAGGAAGATACTGCTGAGAAGATGGGGGGAGAGCCTACTAACCAAGAGAGACATGCAGTTGCAGAGGCACTGAGGTAGAAATGCAAGACAAATGTGGTTCAAGCACAATTCGAGGGAACTAGTCGGATAGGAGTGCCAAGAGGCTCCATTTTTATAGGACTTCTAGGCCAGGAGAGTGTCTTCATTTGCTCTAAGTGTAGCTGGAAATCACTGCACAGCTTAATTCTGCAGAGTGATGTGGTCCTGTTTACATTTTTTAAAAGATCACCTTTGATTTCTGTGCAGAATGTGGACAGAAGTGGGTCAAGCAAAGAGACTGGGAGATCAGTGAAGAGGCGAGGCAGTAATTGGGTAGAAAGTGCTTGTGATTAGATTGGCTAAAGTGGTGGAGTTAGGGCAAAGTGGGCAGACTCACAGTACATTTTGGCAATTGATTCAGGAGAACACCCTGATGGTTTGGATCTGCAGTGTAAAGGAAAGAAAAACCAACAAGGATTTCAGGATGGATTAGGATTTTGGCATTTTTCTAGATTAGGAAGACTTGTGGAGGAACCAGCTGGCATGGGTGGCCAGTGATCAAGAAGTTTCTTTTGGATACCATTCTAGATGACTGTTACAACATCCAAAGGGACAGATGTAGTAAGCAGCAGATCAAACGAAAGATTTAGGCAAAGGGATATGCATGAGAGATTAATCAGTGTATGTATTAAATTTAAATCCCCCAAATTGATGAGAGTGTAGATGAAAGAAGAAGACCAAGGAAAATCCTGGAGCAATATAATATTTAGACCCAGAAACCTCCTACCACCCACACAGAAATAGCACAATAGCTAAACAATAAATATTTGGTAAATGAATAAATTTGTTACCATAGGGGCTGCCTAGTTTGTTAGGAAAAACACTTGATATGCTATGCCTGGGCCAACACATTTGATTTATCTATTAAAATATGCTAGATTTGTCATTCTTATCTTATGCTAACAAATGTTGGGGATTGGTAAACTTTAAGTCTTCATTTTCTTATATTATGCCAATGTTTTTCACCCACTCTCAATCTTTGTGTAATATTGGTAGTTTTTGTCATTCTCCTGGCCTGGGACAGAGGGAAATCTTGAGCTGATTCTGTTTATTCTCCTTTCAGGTACAGATGTGAAGTGGAGGTTTTCCTTTATTTTCCCCATCTGTCTTGTACATCTGGGTGATCAAATCATTGCTTTGGGGAGCTTATGAATGTCCTGAGTTGCCATAATTTGGAAAGGGCTGAGCAAAATATTAGTCCAGACAAATAGCACTCCTACTCAATTATCAGTGTGTCATAGGGAATCAGATATTGCTGGGAGGCCCACCCAGGATGCTTATAGTAGGTTAATAGAACTTCATCTTGAAGGAAATTCACATTGCTTATTTGAGCTACAACAGAAGACCTTTTGTATACTGACTTGGTTTCCACTTTTGGTTAATGGTACCCATGTGGACAGATTTTGGGTGTTCTCTATTTGCTGATTCCTCTCTGATCCGTGAAGTGGAACATCTTCCTTCATGGTTATGCCATCTCTAATTTTCCTCCCCGTCATCAGCTATGCAAATTCTTATCTATCCTCATGTTTGAAATTGTATGGCTCTTAAACTATTCTCTTTCCCATGTGTTGTTTATACATAAATATTGTGTTTCTTGTTGCAGGAATTTTTTCTTGTTGCTATTCAAAGCTAAACTCCTGGTATTCAAGGACATCACTCTACTTTCAAGAGATGACTGTCTTTACCATGATTTTGATATTTTACTCCACAGGTGGAATTGACATTTCTTTTAGATGGCCTCTTGAGGCTGTTAATGAAATTGAAGTAATTGGGGGTGCCTGAGTGGCTCAGTTGGTTAAGTGTCTGCCTTCAGCTCAGGTCATGATTCCAGGGTCCTGGGATTAAGCCCCACATCAGGCTCCCTGCTCAGTGGGGTGTCTGCTTCTCCCTCTGCCACTTTCTTGCTCATTCTCTCTCTCTTTCTCAAATAAATAAAATTAAAAAAGAAAAGAAATTGAATTAATTGTTAGTATTGGGCAAGAGAGGAAACAGGGTAACCAGGAAAAAGTGGGAAAAAAAACTTAGGTAATATTTAGAAAGAGCATCCATTGGTAAAATGTGTTAGGTAGGGAATATTCAATATTATACTACTAGTAACTTTACTTTTTTTTTCATGTTTTAAAGGAAACATCTAGGGAAAAAAAAAGTATGCTTTCTAACATACAGAGAGCAGGGAGGCTTTACCACCCTCCTACATTCTTTATCTGTACTATATAAAATTATTCTCTGGGAGATAAGACCCTAAATGGCTTCATTATGTGATGGTTTGAGTTCCTGCAGAAGCAAACCCTGACTAAGGATTTGAGTGCAAATAGCTTACATGGGAAATATGACAAGAATTGGGAGTAGGGAAGTAAGGGAAGAGAATGATGTCATTCCAGGTACATTAATGAGCAGGTTATCACAGAGGACAACTGGGGCTCAAGTACCGCTGGGTATCTTGGGAGGTTGTGTGGCGTGTGCTTCAAAAGGGCGTGGAAGGAATGAAGAAGCTTTGTCCTTTGGCTCTCATCTTTCGTTGGCTGAGTTCTCCTTGGGAAATCAACTGACTGATATTCCAGCCTGCCTCGCATGGGCCTATCATATCAGAAGAAAGTAGGGAGATGCAGATGCTTATAGTAGAAAGCTGTCGACACCCTTAAGAACTGTGAATGCCAAGGCGGTATGTGTAGGGCTCTTAACCTCTAAGTCTCAGTAGCTTACCAACAACAAAACACTCTTTCTCACTAGTACTGCATGTACATCACAAGTTGGCATGACAGTCTGTCTATTCAGTGACATCTTCTCTTCAGGATGAGGCTGACTGAAAGTTGATGGTCTTTGTGGCAGAAGGAAATGGAGTTCTGGAGGATAAGACACAAATAATTAAATTCTCCCGCCTAGAAACAATAGATGTCACTTCTTCTGACAACTCATTGGCTGGAAATAGTCACATGATTCCTCTCAAAAACAAGGGAGCCAGGAAATTCACTTTGGTATATGCTTGAAAGAGAGAGAGAGAGAAATAGATGTAAATAAGCTGCACAACTTACCACAGTTTTCTCTTCTGGTCACCAAATATTTGGTTAACATTCCTTCTCACATGCAAATATACTCACCCTCTCCCTAAGGAAAACTACCCAAAAGTCCTCTCTAGTCACAGAATTAGGAAACTCCTTCCATCCCCATGCACCCACTAGACAATGGTGCAAAGGGATAAGCATACCTGCAGTAAAGACTCCCATTTGGAAATGGGAACAATGGAAATACAAAGCTAACTCTAGTCTGTGCTAATTCTGATATCCTACTAGGCAGACACTTGAAGGTCCTTCCTATGTGGAGAAGAAATATTCTCTGCTTGAACTGCACTTCTCTGAAGAAGAGCTCCCTTGTTTGTTTCCTGCATGAACTATGTCTCTACATTCTGGGATATCATTCATTTTCCATAATCCTTTTTGGTCAGATTTAAAGTAGGAGTTGGGGCTTGCCCCCCTGAAAGAATGAGTAGATTTCTTAGCCTGAGTCTTTGCCATAGAAAGCTGAGGGCCCACAGTCTAAGTCTTAAGCAAGTACAGTCTCCTTTACTCTAGACTAATGCAACAAACAAACAAACTCTTTCAAAAACTTAAGTTTCTTATGAATATTTGATTTATGCTGTTCCATTTGTCAATAATCCCACTCAAAATTCTTTTCAAGACCCATTTTCATGTCTGGCATCTTTCTTTTCCTCCTTACTCCATGCCTTTGCTTCTCTATTTAGTTGAAGGTGTTTGGAGCATATGAGGCTCACACGGTCAGTCTGTTTTCCCCTCTACATCATTTTATCCAATTGAAAGGATTTATTGAGGCTACCTTAATCCATTCAGACATTTTTAAATAGTCAGCATAATAGCTGCATCCTTGATTTGATTCTTGCTGCAAATTTGAATTTTAAATCTGTTACTCAAAGCACTTTTCAATTTTATCTATCATTATTTGAAGTTGGAAGCAATTATCTCCACTGTATTTACAAGTTTCCAAAATTGCAGGAGACCCCCCCCACCCCAATTTTCTTTCATTCCTTCTTGAAATCTGGCCAATTCTTTTCTCTTTTCTAAAAGGTTCTTTTTTCTGACAGCTTGCTGGACACAGCTACGAGCAACCAATACATATAAATAACACTGTCTTTCAACCTTTTCCCTGTTGCTAAAAGTTCATTAAGCGCATGCTTGGCTCTCCAAGTTATTGTAGACATCAGTTCTACCAAATGTCTTGCCAGTGTATAATCTGGAAAGCTACCCTTCTAACTCTTGAGAATAGTTCTCTTTCAGCCCACCACCTGATTCCTAAGCTAGCGGCACATACTTTTCATATTTTTTGTGGTGTTGCTCCACTTCTAGATAAACACATCTGGATCAGTCACTGTAATCTAAGTTACGCTGTTGATAGGAGCAACCTCGAAAATTTCAGTGGTGCAAAATAACAGGTTTATTTCTTAATCATGCTTTTATATCCATCGTAGTTTTGCCGGGAGATTTTCTTAGTGTCATCTTGTTCTAATTACATGCTGATGGAGAAGCCATCATCTTGAAATTTGTCATTGCAGAGTGAAAATGTGGTCTGGGAAGTCTAACACAACAATTAAATGTTCCAGTCCCAAATGGACACACATGTCACTTCTGCTCACATCTCCTTAACCAGAAACTGTCATTTGGTGCTGTCTAGTCACCAAAGGGTCATGAAATTCAGATTTCCCTCTGCCTGGAACGAGAAAATAGCCTAATGCTTATTAAGCAGAGCAATGACCACCAGAGTCAATTATATGTTTTAAGCAGAACAAATTTGTTTAATATAATACGGTTTGCTACTTATCTGTATGTAGGTTGCTAAAAAGGATTTTCTTAACTCAGATTTTAAGCTGTATTTGTGTGCCTCACTGTAACAAGGAAATTGAGAATAATGTACATTGAGAATAGCTTGAAAAATAATCAGTGGACTCAAATTTTATTTCTTATTTTTTTTTCCTGTTTAAATGATGATTTTGAAAGATTAAAATTGTACTGTTGGTATTGTGTACTGTGTAGACCAATATTGCCTGTAATAAAGATTTTGTATTTCATTTTTATTTTTTTAAATTTTTTTTTGAGAGAGAGAAATGCATGAGCTGGTGGGGGGTGAGGGGTGGTGGCGCGGAGAACAGAGACAGAGGGAAAGGGAGAGAATCTTAAGCAGGCTCTATGCCCAGTGCAGAGCCCAATGCAGGATTTGATCTCATAACCCTGAGATCATGACCTGAGATCATGACATGAGCCGAAATCAAGAGTCAGACACTTAATCAACTGATCCACGCAGGTGCTCCAAGATTTTGTATTTTTTAAAAAATGGGGTAGAGCCTGAGCAGAGGAGACACACACTGCTCTCTCCCACCTCCTAGTAGATGGGAGGTAGAGAAGCAACCATCCTTTACTCTCTGAGTATGTTCAGCAGGCATTACCTGCTAACAAAGCCATACATACTTGCAGTCTTTGCCAGCTTCTAACCGCTTGGGAATATAGGACCTGGAGATACTGAAGTTTCAGAAACACAAAATGTTGGTGTTTGAGGGAGTTTTCAATTTCATATAAGCTAATTTCTAATTTTTTAAAGATAAGAAAACTTTACTAATGGTAGGCATTAATGATTTATACTACTAATAATTACCACTTATTGAATATTATGTGTCAGAAACTGTTTTAAGCAGCTTATATTTGTTTTTTCATTTAATCCTCCAACCAAACCAATGAAGAGATACTGTTATTATTGCTAGCCACATTTTATATATTAAAAAGCTTCGGCTGAGGGAGGGCCACTGACTTGCCTAAATTAGCATGGACAGCCAGTGCTAGGTCTTGGACTCAAATGCAAATCCACCTGGTTCCAATATCCTTGTCGAACATTGCAGGATACCTCCTCCTAGGACAGTAGCTCATCTGTCATTATTAAATTTTCATTTTCAGTACCTTCTCTTTTAATACAGTAATATATTATCAGAATTTGTTTTTCCCTCATGATATTAGATATCTCTGAGTTATGTGATAAGCATAAAAAAATACCTTTGCTGAACTGATTCCAGTAAAGACTGAATCCCCAAATCCCAAGATGTTTAATTATTGTGTCCAGATGCTGGGATGACAAGTTTTATTTACATGTCCCTCATTTGTTTCCATGCTTGGTTTGGTTCCTCTTTGCTCTGCAACTGTCCTTGGGGGCATTTCTGCTTAATGGAATAACAAGATCAATAAGCAAGGCTGTTTTATTAGCCTCAACAAATGGCAGAATAACTGGCCTGATGGTCACATTTTTGTGGATCTGTTACCAGGACTTGGATGTTTTGCGTTTTATAATAGCCATTGCTCAGGGAATGCAGATAGAAAGATTTAAAGAGAGTCCTGATGACATTATGTAAACCCCTGGATCCAGTCATACTTGAGGTTAAGTAATTCCATATTCTCCCTGATAAAGTCTTTTTTTTTTCTCTTAAGGTATTTCAAGCATTAAAATTAGTTATATCGTGTTGTTGCCTTAATTCACATGGTCAAGGTATGTTAGATATACTTTCTATTTCTTATGAATAGTTTCTTCTACCACAAATCTATATGAAGAAGAGGTACTCTGAAGGACACAGATTAGTTCTCATCTCTACGTTATAAGGCCTCTACTTGCATTAACTGAGCAATTTGGCAACATCACCTCTCACTCTATACCATGATATTCACTTCAAAATTACACACATTACAATTATATATCATCTTTTATTCTAGGTCTTCATAGTAAAGAGTCTGTATTAGCTTCCTATAACCGATGTGACAAATTACCACAAATTTAGTGGCTTAAAAGCATGCAAATTTATTCTTACTATTTTAGAGGTCAGAATTCAGAAATCAGTATCATTGGGTGAAAGTCAAGGTGTCAGCAGGGCAGGACTGTGCCCCCTTAGGTGGCTTTAGGTGAATCCTTTTCTAGCTTCTAGGGCTACATTCTTTGCATTCATTTGTTTATGGCCCCTTCCTCCATTGTAAAAGCCAATGGCACTGAATCTTCAAATCTCTGCTCCGTTACATTACTTTCTCCTCTGTGGCAGTATTCCCTTCTGTTCACCTCTTACAGTGATGCTTCTGATTATATTTAGGGTCCATCCAGATAATTCAGGATAATTTCCCCATGTCAAGATCCTTAACATCTTTTGCCATATAAAATAATAATCACTCTTTTGCCATATAAGGCAAAAATTACAGGTTCCAGGTAATAGGAAGTGAGTATCTTTTGGGCTCATTATTTAGCTTACCACGGTGCCCCATAGAAACCATTTCTCTCTCTGTTGTAAAGCCTGATTTGAGGACATTGTCTCCTAATATGTATTTCTACATACGAGGAATGCAATTTTGAATTTCATATTGAAAAAATATTTCTCTTAAATAATAAGTGAACTTTTTCTTTATATAAATTATGATGGCCCCATTTCAGTCTTTTTAAAAAAAGATACCAGGTAATGTGCTTGAGATGCAAGTTACTTATAGGCCAGGAGAAAAGGTAAATGTGTGAATAAGGTAAAATAAAATGTGTTAAATGGCGATATAAACCATGTTTTCATAGAGTGAAGTAAGGGTTCCTGGGAGAGGTGATATATGAATTGGGTTTTTCAGGTAAAAAATTTGCGTAGAAGAGGAAAGGCAGGGACATAAGTGAATTCCAAATTCAGGGAAGCATTAATTCCTTATTTAATAAAGATTCTTCTAGCATCATCTGGGCACTGGGGATACCCGAGCGAACAAGAGAGATAAAGCAGTATTTGTATTCATGAAAGAGGAGGTAGACAGTAAGCTTAAGCAAATAGATGTATAGTCAAGTTAACACAATAACAATTAAGATGAAAACTGTCACACCTGAGGAAGGAGACATGGTCTGTATAGCTAGAATAGTGGTTCTCAGGCAGGAGTGATTTTGTCCTCTCATGGACCATTTAGTAACTACATGGAGACATTCTTGGTTGTCAAAATGGGAGGGGAGCTACTGGCATCTAGTGGTTAGAGGTCTGCGATGCTGCCAAACTTCCTACAATGCGCAGGACAGACTCCCAGACAAAGAATTATCTGGCCCACACATAGTAGTGCTGAGGTTTAGGGGCTCTGGGCTAGAGGATGAGAGTGAACTTGGTAGGAATTGAAGTCACTGAGGTTAGCAGAGGCCTGCTCATAAGAGCCTGTTGGCATTGGTAACCATTTGGGCTTCATTCCATGTGTAACGGGAAGCTGTTGGAAGGCTTCAATCAGGGAACCCAAATGATCTGATTTGCATTTTAAATAATCTTTTTGGCTGTTGGGTGTAGAAGGAACTGTAGTTGATGCCACAGGGATCAGGAAGAACAGTAAGAAGGTTATTAAAATAATGCATGTGAGCTCGTCATGACAAGCATGAGGCTTCTGAAATATGTCTTCAAATTCTTGGATAGTCCTCCCTTCGAGAGAGAGAACTTAATTCCCCTTCCCCTGAGTGTGGACCATATTTAGTGACTTTTGTTTAACAGACAGAATATGCTGGAAGTGACAGTGTGACTTCTGAGGTTAGGTCATAAAAGACATTGTATCTTCCTCCTTGCTTCATCTCTGGGGGAAGCCAGATGACATGTTATAAGGACACACAAGCCCTGTGGGGAATTCCATGTGGTGGGGAAATGAGAACTCTCTCCAGTACCACACAAGGCCCGAGGCTTCTGCAAAAAGCCAAGTGAATAAGCCATCTTGGGAGTCTTCACATTACTGCAACCCTGGCTGACATCTAGGCAGGAACCGCATGGGATCCTGAGCCACAGTCGCTCAGTTAGACCACTCCTAATTCCCGACTCACAACAGCTGTGAGCTAATTAATATTTATTGGGGTTTGGGGGTATTTTGTTATGCTGCAAAAGATAACCCAATACAGGCAAGGAACCAGGGTCAGTGAAGGTGCTGCCAAGGGCAGAGGGCTGTGGATGGAATGGGTAGTAGAGGAAGGCAGTTGTAAATACCAGTTATAACAATGTGACCAGATATAGACCGGAAGAGTGTCATAGTTATGAATGTCTCTTTGTTAATTTGATGTGCTCATGTATATATTAACCAAATATTCTTGTTTTCTTCCTCTCCCATTTCACCACCATCTAATATAAGATGTGTTAATAACAGTTAACTTTATACACAAGATTTAAGTAACAGGAATGTAAATAGCTATAAGAACGAACATCACTGTGGGCATTAAGGAGGACACGTGATGTAATGAGCACTGGTGTTATATATGACTGAAGAATCACGGATCTCTACCTTTGAAACTAATAATACACTATATGTTAATTATTTGAATTTAAATAAATTAAAAAAAAAAAGAATGAACATCACCCAAACATAAAACAGGTAGGACATTGCCTCCTTGTGCGGGGGGGGGGGGGGGGGGGGGG
>NC_138379.1:89333818-89346283 GCF_054177405.1 Leptonychotes weddellii | reverse complement strand
TTCTCTGTATGTTTTTGGTTAAAGTGAGCCACAAGAGAGATGTTTTTAGAATGAAATTTGGAGGGCAGAAGTAAAATTACAGCCATTTTGGTTTTTATACTCAGTAGTTGGAGACAGCAAGTTTGCAGCTTACATACATTGTTGCTTATTTGCTGGAGCACCTTGTTAGTGTGGGGCATCAACCATGCCTGAAACTACTTGACCTTCCCCTGGATTTTTTTTTTTTTTCCATTTTTTCTGACCTGTGGGCCAGGTGTATATTTAGCTCTGTAATAAAGGGCACCAGCTTCTCTTGCAGGATAACCATGTTAGCATGGTTGGAGGCAGTGGTAACAGACGTGGGGTCCCTTTCACCCTTGTGGGTTCCCTCCTGCTCACCCATTTTCTGTCTATATTCCCTTCCTGCCTACTGCCTAAACTGTAGATTTCCAGCTCTTGCAGCAGATGCAAAGACAACAGCTCTTAAGAGACTGTTTAACCAGCTAGCCTAATTGAGTTAGATCAGATTCCTGTGACATCACAGATACACACACACACTCACACCATAGAAGATTATCTCCAATTGAGTCCTGATGGTTGTGTTAGTGGAGAACTGGCAAGAAGTAGCTGGGTTTGCAATACAGTTTGAAGGTACAACCAGTGGTGGTTTCTGGAGGTTTTGATCTGGGAATTGAAAGAAAGAGATGAGCCACAGATGACTTTTAGGTTCTTGATCTAAACCACTGAGTGAGATTTGGAAGATGTTCATCAGCTCTTCAGTCAGCAACTCCTGAAACAGTCCCACCAGGCCCTCCAGGGTTTGCAGTCCAGCTCCAGCAAAATTACCCATTTCCTCAACATCCTCTCTCTGCTCAACTGAAACCTGGATGGCTCTTGCCTAGGATGTCATCTCTCACAGTCCACATCCACAAGGTATGAAGGTGCGTTGAGTGTCCTCTCATTTTACCACTTCCAAGCTGGACTTATCATCAGTGAATGGCATATTATCAGACTCTCCAGCCATTACCTCCCCCCGGAACAGCCCACTCACTACTTAGGTTTTAGCTCCTTGATTACTGAGTCTTTCCAAAACTATTATCATAATTCCTGGATATGTCAATGTCCATGAAGATAATCCTCCCAAGATCCTGGAATGTTAGTGACTGGGTCACCTTGCACCCTCCATATGCAGGTCACCCACTCCCATAGTTCTCTCTTGTCATTACCAGTAATTCAACCTCTCTATTGACTCAGTTTTTTTTTGAAAGATTTTATTTATTTATTTGACATAGAGAGAGACAGCAAGAGAGGGAACACAAGCAGGGGGAGTGGGAGAGGGAGAAGCAGGCTTCCCGCCAAGCTGGGAGCCCGATGCGGGGCTTGATCCCAGGACTTTGAGATCATGACCTGAGCTGAAGGCAGACACTTAACCAACTGAGCCACCCAGGTGCCCCTCTATTGACTCAATTTTAAGTACCTGTTAGTTCCAGCTAACCTACTAAAATACCTCACATCTAAGTGTCTTAATTTCCAGGACTTACAATCCATTGATGTCACTGAATGTAATCCTTTCATGACCTTACTAGCCCTCTTACTTAGTTTAAATTGCATGGTTCATCACCATAAATTGTCTCCTGCATATATCCTCAGGTCTCTGTCACCTCTCATACTTGCCTAGCAAAATCCCCTCATGGTTAAATCCAGTCTTCCACTTATTTTGTACCTGTATCCCAATAACCGCACATGGTCTGGGGAAACTCATAAACATGATTGCTATAGATGGGATGTGTGTGCCTCCCCAAGTTCATATGCCAAAACCTAATTTCATAACTAGTAGCATCAGGTAAGCCCTGAGTGTGGATCTTACACTTATTGTATCTTCCTAGTTCTTTCATTCCTCCGCTCTTCCTGATGACAGCTGCATGCTATGTTCTAAAGCCTCCAAATATTTGTCCTCACTCTTCTCTAAGTCTTCACTCCCCTCAACCTCAGTGTTTGGCCTCACTTTCTTTCACTGAGAAAATAAAAGCAAAAAGGAAAGAATGCCAAAGGTGCTTATCATCACCAGTAACTACATACCTTGGCTTGTGCCCATTTATTATGCCTTCTAGCTTGTTATGGATGAACTGAGCCTTCTTCTACTTGAGTCTGATCCTTCTACTTGAACGTTAGGTCTTGTTCCCTCTCACTGACGCCAGGATGTATTTATGGTAATCCCCTCTTCTTTCATGAATTGTCAGTTTTACTGTCTCTAGTTGATCATAATCTCAGTTTATAAAAGACTTTTATAAGTCATTTATATAAAAGTCTTTTTTGACCCTAATATCTCTTCCAGTTGCCCCTCATTGCTCTGCCCCTCTTCATAGTAAACATTTCCAGATATTTGTCTGTATATGGTAGCTCTAATTCCTCTTCTCCCATTTTCTCTTGAATCCACCCCATTTGGGTTTTCACCTCTTACTTATCCATTGAACCTCCACTTGTCAAAGTTACCATGCACCTCCTTATACCATGTCCACTGATTAATTCCTGAGTCTACACCTTACTGGATCTATCAGCTGCCTTTTACATAGTCCTCTTCTTACACACTGTTCCTTCTTGGCATCTAGAACTCCACACTTAGTTTTTGGCTTACCTTGCTGTCTGCTCCTTCTTAGTTGGAAAATAAAAAATCGTCTTATTGTTTTCTTGTTGTTGTCAGCTCTTTCTCACTGTCCTGACTTCCAAACTTTGGAATGCCGCAAGACTCAGTCTTTGAGTAGTTTCTGATGATTCCCGTTTTCTTTTCCTACGTACAGCCCTAATGAAGCTGCGCTTCCACAGTGTTCTCCCCTCACTCAATGACAATTCCATTCATCTGGTTGTTTAGGCACAAAACCTAGGGATCATCCTTTAGGTTCATTCCTCAGGACTTGGTAGTTGCTATTTCTTCTGCTTGTTATGTTCACACTCCAGACAAGCACATAGGTGGCTTCCCCACCACCTCAGGCCTTTCTTTACTCATAAGTTGCTTTATGAGGGCAGAATCTCTCTGACCACCCTATTAGAAATTACAGCCTTCCCCTACCCCCCTTGGTACCCTCTTGTACCCTTATCTTCCTTTCCTGCTTTATATTTTTCCATAGCATTTATGATCTGATGTTTTATATTTTTTACATATTTGTTTGTGGACTGTCTCCCCTCCCCCCAGCATATAAATTCCACAAGGACAAGTATCTTTGTCTTGTTTACTATTATATCCCCAGTGTCTAGACACTTTCTGGTATATGGTAAGTGCTCAAAAATATTTGTTGAATGAATGAATATGCCTCATTCCTTATGCATATTTGGATCTCAATGAATGGTTGTTGAATTCATCTTTGTTCAAGATGGAAAAGGATCATTGGGTATAAACCGATATTTTGCAAATGGGAAAACTAAAATCTTAAAAAGCGGGTGATTTGCTATAACTGCACAAATAGCAGAGGGCCGTAACTAAGAGTCTCTCGTAAGTACACATAACATTCAAATTTGAAATAGAAGCAGAGGTTGATAGACTTCAGATAGTTTGGAGCAGTGAGGGCCAAGAATGGATATATTTATTTTTGTATCTGTTCTATAAATATTTGTTTAATACCCCAATGTGCCTTGCCCTGTTCTTGGATCTGTAATAAAATGTTGAACAAGACAGAAAAGATCCCTGCCCTCAAGGGGCTGTCAAAGGAGACAATTAAACAGGCAATCATAATAAAATGTGGTAGTCCATAAGATAGGGAACTGGAAGGTACTCTGTGAGCAGAGAGAGATACCTGACCCGGGAAGAGCCTTCCCAGAGCGAAGCAGGAGAAACTGATCTTAGCTTCTTCCCAAGCAAAGCTGGGAAGTTTGTGACCAGAATCATACCTCTTTGGGAATCTTAGAATTCGGAGTGTGAAATAATCTAATTGGATTCCCATTAGCTTCTGTATCTTATCCCCTCTATGTTTATTATTATCGTTACCTCCACAATCAGCATTATCATCATCTGGGCTATTGTTTTAATTTCTGGTATAGTAAGAACTTGCACCTTATTTGAATAAGGTGGCTTTAAAAAAAAAAATCTAAATACACAGTGTCATGAGAATTTCAGCAGGTTTGCATTCCATGAATGAACGCTGAGGATGAATATTTTCCAAATAGCCCTGAAGGTGCATTATGTAAAAATCTGGACTTGCTTGATAACCTGTTCCTCTCAAAGTACCCAATATACTGAGATCTTTTTTCTTTCCTTCTCCTATCTGCCTCAGCATTAGTTTAAATTTTTTTATTAGAGCAGTTAGGCATTTAGAATATTAATAAGGACTAGCATAGTCATCTATTAAATTACAATGATATGTTAATATTCAGAATTTCGGTGTCATCTTTATTTTGGAGTTTGGGCCACTAATAAAGGCAGCACAGAGTCAAGGTGATTTTCAGATCATTTTAACAGGATAACTAATGTAAAATGATAAGAATTTCTATCCTGGACTGCTTTCCATTTCAAAGTTGATGAGGACACTCTTCTGCTAGCAATAAGGACAGAAAATTTATAAGGGTATGCAAGGCAGATTACGGTGCTACCTAGCTGTTGAATTTTTCATCAGTACCATAAACAAAGAAGGATGAGAAACATTTACTCTGCCTTTCAAAGATCTGTACATGAAAAGAGGCTGTGGAGTGGGAAGCCAGCACAATTAAGTTTCCGTCTTTAAAATGTCACTGCATTTTAGACATTTCTGTATATGGCTTCTCACTCTTAATTTTTTATTTTTCATTAAACTTTATGAAGCGCCTATCTCATTTGGAGAACAAGTAACTGAAAAGCAGGAACCAAGGGATTATAGCTCCCAGTTACATTATAGGTTCTGAGCTAATGCCGTCCTAGTGTTTCGGTACAGTGATTCACATGAGGAGATTTTCTTATCTTTATAACCGGCTTATACTATAGTATAACACCCTGATAGCAATCCCTGAGCTGGGTAAAATGAATTACCATAATGGGTGTTGGCAGAAAGTTCAAATCGGAAATGCAAAATAAACTGAAATTTTAGTGACCACATAGTGTTGCCGTAAGGGATAATGCCAAAGATTTTGGTACATGCTCAGAAGGTGAGCAGGAAGGATTAAACCAAATGTTTCTGACAAGGACAGCAAGGGACCTTTAAAGGATACAATGTTTATTTCCTCTGATGTCAAACACTCTGACATCAACAGGTCCAACAATGTCATTGTGTTGACGTCAGGTCAGCATTTAGTAATTTCTTCTGGTTCCAGCAATATTGATTTATAATGTTTCACCTTTTGCCTTCCCTTACTGTTTATGTAAGGGCCACCCCACATTGCAGGTATTGTTTTTATTCCTTCATCTGTGTGTATATGTGTATATATGTGTTGTGGTGTGTGTGTATGTATATACACATATATTCGTTAATATACACACACATATATTATAGTAATTTTATTTCTTTCAACTACTTTACAATGTATGTTTTTATTCAAAAGAGGGATATGTCATTAATACCTATGAATCACTTTGGTTTAACAGATGGAATGATCCTTTTTTTATTCAGCCTTAAAATGGACTTTTTCATACCTACAGTAACTTCTTAGCATATGATAATAAATGTTGGTGCCCATTTAAGGATGTAAAGAAGCTACCTGTGATAAATGTTAACCATTTGGAATTTAACAAATGTACTTAGGCTCCTTCGAGACTCTTGCTTGACGTTTACAGGTGTAAGTTCTGATGCATTGGCTTAAGGCAGAGGTTGCAATCAGGTGGCCCGCTGCGATGTTTTATTTTGTCATGATTTTAAAAACTTTTAAATATTTTAATATTTAATACTTTAGTATTATTTGATTTGTCAACACCTAAAAATTGAGACTGTTCACAAAGACACCTGACTTTCTGCTTGTCTTGAAATATTAGGCATCTGGGAACACTTGACATTTATTCCGGGGTGCGGTGCAATGATAGATGCTTAACATCTGGCTGTCAAGGAAAAAGAATCCTCATTCGCAGCATTTGCCAATTTCTGTGCTGTAAATGCTCCCGCCATTACTGATTTCCAGCTACCGATGTGATATGATTAAAGTGGAGGTGGGAAGATATGCACACAGTCAGCTGTTGCAAACTGGTCTGAGCCAGCTGGCTACTCTCTATGTCAGTCCTCAACACAACCGGCTGAGGTTACTAGCGGACCCCTTTAGAGAAGGCACAATCTCCCTCCTTCTCTGTATTTCCTACTGATTCTGTGTCCCTTATTTAGGTGACTTGCTAATCCACAGAAAAAGAGCTGACCCGATCAGGACAGCATGATAAACCAGGGCCTGGTTGGTCCTAAATTAGGAGGAGGGACAAGAATTAGACAAGCTGTCAGTTATTAATCAAGTCCTGTCATTTTGAACTGATTGTTAGAGAAGTTATTGTGTGGTTTCCTGAATTGTTAGTAAAGATAGCAATCTGGCTTCCTGCAAGTCTGACTTACAGCTGTCTGGCTTCCTTGACTTATTGCAAATAAGGGGACTGGTTTCCTGGGCAGGCTGTTCTAGGTTGTGGGCCAGAGTTCTACTTTCATGTATGGTCTGGCCATTGTCTATTTGTGTATTCAGTCTCACATGGTGGCCCTGACTGCCCTTCTCATGGACTGCCTTTTCTCTGTTATACATTCTTATTTCTGAGGATATTTGCAAATTGAGTCTGTCAATATTAGGTCCTCCAACAGTCAAAAGAAGTTTTATAAAAGGCATGTTTTAGGTGGTATAATATTTATGGTAAGAAATATATATTTGGTCTTCATCCATGGTTCCGAGCACATAGCTCCTAAAGCCCTTGGATTTTCCTAATTAATGCTAATGAGATGAATTTTGGAAAGCTAAGGATGGGAGTTGATTGCCAGGGGAAACAAACCCTCAACCTTCAGGGAGAGGTGAGGGGCTGAAGATTGAGTTCACTCACCAGTCATCTGAGATTTATTCAATTATGATTATATAACAAAACCTCCATTAAAAACCCAAAAGGATGGGGTTCAGGGAGCTTCCAGTCTGGTGAGCCCATGCAGATGCAGGAAGAGTGATGCATCCCTAGAGCATGGAAGCTCCGTGCCCCTTCCCACGTACCTCGCTGTATGCATCCGTCTGCATAAGTTAAATCCCTTTATCAGAAACCAGTAATGTAGTAAGTGAAATGTTTCTCTGAGTTCTGGGAGTGCTCTAGCAAATTAATCGAACCCAAGGACGGGTCACTGGAACGTCCGGTCTGTAGCCAGTGGGTCAGAAGCACGGAGGACAGCCTGGATCTGCAACAGGCATCTGAAGTGGGAGCGAGGGGGTCTGTCTTGTAGGACTGAGGCCTTAACCTGTGGGATCTGGTGCTATCTCCAGATACTACTGTCAGAATTGAGTTGAGTTATAGGATACTCAGTTGGTGTCCTGGAAAAAAACACCCACGTGTTGGAAATGGATAATGCCAGAATCATAGTGGTGGGAATGGGAGACTGATGGAGACGGTGTGGAATGGTCCATGTCATGGAGCTGCAAAGGGGAAGGAGAGGGCACACAGAGAAGGCCCAGCCCTGGCAATAGGTCATGCCCAAGAGACCAGGCGCTTCTCTAGTGCTGCCTCTATTGTATTTTGGTGTTGCTTAAGTTTTAGCTTAGGCTTTTCCTGGAGGAATGATAACTGAACTTAGCTGCCCACCTTGAGAGATCTAAACCAGCAAAGGGGTTCAATATATCTTAGCTAAGCAGTCAAGTATAATATGCCCATAGCCAATGATGGTGGCTTTTTAGACAATGCTGTTGACCTGGGATCAGGCCTGGGTCTGAGTCCAGCCTCTGTGACCTCGGGTCAATGGACACAGCAGCTGTCCTCATACAGAGCAGTACACACCGTGAATGGTGCCATTTAGGTTCCTTTTAAAACTTGACAAATGGCGTACAGGGAGTTGTGCTTCCAGATTCCTTTGGTTTCATAGTAGAAATGAGTTCTTGAAAGTTGGAATTCCTGGATTCTGCTTTTTTATTCCACTTCTACCTTGCAGCTGGCTCTTCAATATTTTGCTTTTCTCCAGCCCTCGGACGTTGATCTTCCCTGGCCTTTTAAATAAAATTCCAACTTTTAAAGATATTTCCTTTGCTAATTAAAAGCAATAAAGTAATTTCTCTCTAGTTTTGCCTTATCAAAATGAAGTATAAAGACTTTCCCTCCCATTACTCTACCTTTTTTTTCTACCTCTCTATTTTTCCTTATTTCTTCTTATTTTTAGCTTATTTGCATGTCCTTTGGCTTAGCTGTGCCTTGTTATTGGTTAGTGTTGATGGGAGTTTAGAAGGCAGGATTTGTTATTGAATTTGCTTTGCACTGCATTTAATACCATATGATATCCAGCTGTGTTTTCTGGTTTGACCGCAATACCACCAGAAAATAGTTTTTCCCCCAGATGATACATTGAACTTTTCAATTTCAAACCATCCATGCTAGATCCCTAGCAGAAAAAAAAAGTCATATCGTTTTGCATTATTTGTGGTGGTGTCTGTTCAAATAGATTAATAGGTATAGAAAAGCAAAGGAGATAGATTCGGAACCACAAGGCATCTAAGGTTGTGAGGATACTGGGAAGCTACTGGATTTTTTTTTTTTTTTTTTGACCAGTGTGTAATATAAGGTAAGTTGCTGATAACCTAACAATGCTTTGGGTAAGGTTTAAATGGTAGGTGTCTTTGTGCTACTTGTCTTCAGACAGACAAATTTGTTTAAAAGTCTCTCCATCTCTCCTTTTGGGCATATACTCCCTTTTGAACATATGACTCAAAAGTGAGCACAAAGTGTTTTTTCAAGAAGAAAAATTCACTCCTTCCTCCTGGCAATCATTCCTCCTGCCAAGGTGGCCCATGAGTCAGCAAATTCTGCCCCTTGTCCCATTAGCTGGGTGGTTTTAGTAGATGGTGTCATTCAGTTCCCCTTACCTCACAGTGCACTGATCACCAGCTGCTTTCACCCCGGGCTGCTGTATCCCTCGGGGTTCCAGCGGAGAAGCAGAACCAGTGGGGGAAAGAGAGAGAGTGATTGATTGACTGCAAGGACTGGCTTACAGATTGTGAGTGCTGACCAGGCAAATCTGAAGAAATCCATAGGGAAGGCTGTCAGGAAGGGCGGACTAGACTTCTCAGGCTGAATTTGCCCAAAACTGCCGTCCACAGGCAGAATTCCTTCCTCTTCAGGAAGCCTCCGTTCTGCTCTGAAAGCCTCCTAACTGGTTGCATCAGGCCCACCCAGATTATCTAGGATGATCTTCCTTCATTAGAGTAAACTGATTACAGACTTTCATCACATCTACCGATACCTTTACCGATACCCAGTGTTCTGTTGGGTAACTAGAGAGACCACAGCATAACCAAGTTCACATAGAAAACTAGCACAACCACCCGTCCTCCAGAGAGTTGTTCTCAGGTGATGGGAGCTGCCTGGCTTTGGGGGGATACGCTCCCAACTTGGCAGCTGCCAGTCATGCACTGGCTGGGGGGTTACAAAGGCCTGCCTGTTCTCTTGTAAGATGGGGATGATCTGTGGTTCAGTTTATATGGCTTATTACATATGACATAATATTATTACATAATATGTTACATATTATTATAATATATAATATATAGTATCTATAAAATATGTTATAATATGTAAGGTATAATATAAATTGTATTATATATTTATATAATTTATATATTAAATTCATAAATGCACATACATCCTAAATTACCGTTGCCTTGTGCACCAGAAACCATGCTTTGTTTTCACCAAATCCCTTTTCCTTTCCTTCTTCCTGAGCGCATAGGAAGACGACGTTATTTTAGGATGGGCCATGTGACTAGTTCTGGTCAGGGGGTTCTAAGCAGACGTGATGTGTGTCAGTCAAGGCCACAGTGTGGAAGGGCAAAAGAAGTATGGGTTCTCTGCGTTTTCTGTTCCCTTCTGTGGCTACCTGCGTGGTGTGGATGGTTTACATGCTGCAGATGCTCTAGAAGCCGTGTGTGTGTGTGATGCTAGAAGCCGTGCAGATCCACACGTCACCGACTTGGAGGGGTCTGCCCTGGAGAGCCAACATATATACATCCTTTCTTCTTCTTTTAGGGTAAGAGATATTATATCTACCTAAGGTTTTTCGTTTTGTCCTTGTTTGTATTTTTGTTTTTTTTAAGATACAATGTAAGCAATTTTCTGAAGCCACCCTGCATTCTTATACTTCCATGATCATATTTTTTGCAATATATCAACTGAGAAAAAGGTAAAAAGGAGCATGTTATCAAAGAGGAGCAACCCGATTAAATATGTATGTCTCAAAAAGGATGTGTGTGCATATGCATAGGGAAAGCTTGGAAGGAAATGTATCAAAACATTAATAATATGTGTTCTTTTCAGTTTTTGATTGGCAAACTGTTGTGGGTAATTTTCACGTGTTTTGTTTTTCTTTCTTTCTTTTTTAAATATGGAACTTTCGCAAATTTGCGTGCCATCCTTGTGCAGGGCTGTGCTAACCTTCTCTCTATCGCTCCAATTTTAGTATATGTGCTGAGGAAGCGAGCACAATTTTGATGTTTTTACAGGTACTTTTCTGTGTCTCCCTTTATATTTCTATAGGATTTCCTTTTAGCTTTTCCCTTAGTTCTGCTGCAAAAACAGAAGAAATCAGAAAACAAAAGACGACTTAATTTGACTTAATGTATTGGCTTACCTTTAGGTACTTAGTATAGGTTAGGCTCATCTCTAAACATTTTTCATAAGTTATCTTATTTCATCTTCATAAAAATCCTGCTATTATTTGTATTTATTTACCAGGTGAAGGAATCAAGTCATGGGAAGGTTAAGGAACATGGTTGTGGCAACCCATAGGTAGTAAGTAAGAACTCAGATTTCACATCCACAGATTCGCTCCAGAGCTGTGCTCAGAACATGAGACCCCAGGCAATGCCTAGGATGCATGGAGGGGAGGGGAGGTTTATGATGACATGTGCTTGTATTATCTAGGGGGAATTCTTTTCCAAGCCCAGCCTGCTGAAAGCAGTGAGGAAGACTAGGGACTGATGATGGAATGAAGGAGAGATGATCTCTGAATTAACAGGGCAGTAGGGTTGACTGGCAATAAAAATTGTTCTTTTTTATCCAAGTTACCAATTTTTGATGGCCTGAATGATAGCTACAGAATTGGATGGCCTTTGAAGGTTTTGACAGGAGAGTGAGTGGTAGTCAACCCAGTTCTTTCTTTATTTTTTTTTGATAAGAAAAATATGTCTATTTTGTAATGTGTGTTACAGTAAAAATGTCTATCTTTAATATATATATAAAGCTCTTCCAAACCAGTAAGAATGGAAAAGTACAAGAACAGCCAACTACAAAGGAACATGTATGACCAGAAAACCTGTGGAAAAATAACCTTTCTCATTAAAAAATTTCATAATCAAGCAATAAAATGTGATACCTATTTGTCTTATCAAATTGAGAAATGATTGACATGCAGCACTGTATTAGTATTAGGCGTACAACATAATAATTTGATACATGAATGTAACACAAAATACCTACCACAGTAAGTGAGCATCCATCACCACACACAGTTACAAATTATTTTTTAACTCCAATCTATTCAACAAATATTACTGGAGACTACATCCTGGGGACAAGGCTCCATGCAAGTGGTTTTGAAGGCTGGGTGGGAGGCTGGGGGCAGCCAGGACTTGAGGTAAGGCCCTAGAGCGTAGGAGAGAGATCAGCTTAGGCTTAGCCCACAAACAAGAATGCCAAGTGCCATCTGCATACTGCTTTCCAGTTTCCAACATGATTTCATAAACTGTTTTACTTATTTTTAATTTATCCACTGAAGAACCTTATAGAATGGAAAGACAAGCAGTATTTAACAAGTACTCACTGTATGCTAGGCACTATGCTAGAATTTTTGCTCATTCTGGCTCATGCAACTTCCTGAACAACTCCTTTTAGGTGGTCATGGTTATGTACTAGCCACCTGAATCTCGGAAAGTGAATTAACATGCTGTGAACTCTGGAGTCCCCCTGCATCCATATACAGAACTCTGTCCATTGCTCTGCGCTGCATGGGCTCTGGGTCACCTAAGGCTGACATATTGGAACAGGTGCATTTCTACGAAAGAGGGATGTTCTTAATCAACTTGGTACCTTTTTCAGCTTCTTTCTCACCTATAAAAGGAGTTCCAGTTTGAGCATGCTCACCTGGCAGTTTCTCAGAAAATCCCACTATTCACCAACTGGGTCAGGATCCACTTGATAGATTCATGGCCTCCTAGTGCAGGCCTTAGGCCTTGGATTTAATTTTTTCGCCTCATTAGCCTACTTTGGAACTGGGCTCAGCAAAGTCCAGTGCATGGGGAATTTTGGTAAGATGGCAGAGGATTAGGAGACCTGGATTTCGTCTGGTCCCAGGAATTCAGCTGGATAGGGATCAAACCATTCTGAACACC
>NC_138379.1:89326310-89333318 GCF_054177405.1 Leptonychotes weddellii | reverse complement strand
AAGGGATGAAAATGTTCTCGGATTTAGTGATAAATTTTACAGTGGTGATGATTGTAACATCTTGTGAATATACCAAAAAAATGTACAGTTCGAAAGGGTGACTTTTATTGTACATGAATTATATCTCTAAAATAAATAAAAGAAAGAAAAAGAACCTATATATGCAACTACCACATAATCCAGCAGTTGTACTCTTGGTCATTCATCCCACAGAAATGAAACCTTAGGTTCGTTAAAAAACAAAACAGGGCGCCTGGGTGGCTCAGTTGGTTAAGTGACTGCCTTCGGCTCAGGTCATGATCCTGGAGTCCCGGGATCGAGTCCCACGTCGGGCTCCCTGCTCAGCAGGGAGTCTGCCTCTCTCTCTGACCCTCCCCCCTCTCATGCTCTCTATCTCATTCTCTCTCTCAAATAAATAAATAAAATTTTTTAAAAAAATAAATAAATAAAAATAAAAAACAAAACAAAAACTGTACATGAGTCCTGATAATGGGTTTATTCTAATAGTCAAAACTAGAAACAACCCAGATATTCTTCCATGGGTGAATGGTTAGTCCATTCACTGTGGTGCATTCATACCATGGAATACTACTAGCAATAAAATGGCATACACTCTCGATATAATCAACCACCTGGATGAAATGCCAGAAAATTATGCCTAGTGAAAAACAGCCAATCCTCAAAGCTTACCTACTGTATAATTCAATTTCTGTGACATTATTGCAGTGACAGAATTATAGGAATGGGAAATAGGTTAGTGACTGGCAAGGGTGAAGAATGCAGAAGGGAGGTATGGGAGGGAGGGAGGTATGACTCTAAAAGAAACAAACAGGATCCTTGTGAGGATGGAAATGCTCCGTATCTTGATTTTATCAATGTCAGTATCCCGGTTGTGATAATGTGCTATCGTTTTGCAGATGTTCCCATTGGGGGAAAATAGGTCAAGAGTATGAAGATGTCTCAGTATTACTCCTTACAATCGCATGCAAAGCTACAATGACCCTAACATTTAAAGACTTAATTAAAAATAAAAAAACAACCTGTAAAGTTGGCCTCTGGAGGTACTTGCCAGTTTAAACTCAGTGGAGGAACTAGAATACTCTAAGATATAACGTTGGCACTTAAACTATCTGTAGAACTCAGCTTGAGAGAAAATGCGAGGGAGATTGCGCATTTGCTAAGCTGGAGCCATCTATGACCATGATATGGGGAGGGTCAAGTCAGAGGCATCTCTCAGTGTAAGGGGGTGTTTTGCTAGAGAGTTCAGCTGATAGGATAACTTCAAAACTCCAGGCAGGATCATCTGACTTTGGAAAAGGGATTTTAATGGGCAGTTTTATGTGGCAACTCGGCAAGGCTACAGTCCCCACTTACTCATTTAAACACTAATAATCCAGGTGTTGCTCTGAAGGCATTTTGTAGAAATGATTAACATCATAACCAGGAAACTCTAAGTAAGGAGATTATCCTAAATAATCTGGGTGGACCTGATTGAAGCAGTTGAAAGACCTCAAGGGCAGAACTGAGGCTTCCCTGAAAAAGAAGAAAGTCTATGGGTGGGGTGTGGGCAAAATGGGTGAAGGGGACTGGGAGATACAGGCTTCCAGTTACAGAATGAATAGGTCACAGGAATAAAAGGCAGGGCATCGGAATAATAGGCAGTGAGCCTGTAGGTAACAGTGTTGAACGGCCTCAGGTGGTGAGCACAGCATAATACAGAGAAGTGAAATCAGTTTGTTGTTCACTGGAAACTAATGTAACTTTGTGTGTTAACTATACTCAAATGAAAACATTTTTTTAAACAAAGCAGAAATTCCACCTGTTGATTGCAGTTTCAGTTCATACACATTCATGTTTATGCCTGAGATTTCCAGACTATTCTCTTTGGTGGTCTCCCCCATAGATTTTGGATTTGCCTGGCAAGCCCTACAATTGCATAACCTACTTCCATGTAATAAATATCTTAATCTATATCTTAATATATACAGTTAACTCTTGAACAACACTGGCTTGAAATGGATAGGTCCCTTTATATGCTGTGTTTTGGGGTTTTTTTTGTTTTTGCTTTATAAATACAGTGCAGTACTGCAAATGTATTTTTCTTCCTTACGATTTTCTTAATATTTTCTTTTTAGCTTATTTTATTATATAAATATTATAACAATACATATACAAAATATATGTTAATCAACTGTTGGTGTTATCAGTAAGGCTTCTGGTCAACAGTAGACTATTAGTAGTTAAGTTTTGGGGGGAATTCAAAGTTATATGTGAATTTTCAAAGGCACAAAGGGTCAGTGTCCCTAACCCCTGGGTTGTTCAAAGGTCAACTGTATGTTGCAAGCAATAAATCTCTTAATATATACATAATACCAGTCTGCCTACCCTCTGGTGAGACCTTGACTGATACAAGGGTTTGCTGTGTTTAAAAACAAAAATAAAACCTCTTTTCTCATCTAGCAGATTCCAGAAATGTTTTGAAAACAACTCTGCAGACTCAAACTTTATTATGTTATAGCTTTAATTTATTTGCTAGAAGCCTATGAGCTGCGATAAACCTCCAATTCTTATAGTCAATTAGAAAATAATGGAGTTAAGTCTAAAAGAACTCCCCCTAAATTTAGAGACCAAATGAGAGTGAGTTGTTTGATACTCAGTTTTGATGAGACATTATCAGCTAGAAGATGGAGGTGGTCTTCATTGTCAAAAATAAATTTCTTGGGGCGCCTGGGTGGCTCAGTCAAATATCTGCCTTCGACAGGTCATGATCCCGGGGTCCTGGGATAGAACCCCACATTGGGCTCCCTGCTCAGTGGGGAGCCTGCTTCTCCCTCTCCCTCTGTCCCCTGGCTCTTGCTCTCTCTCTCTATCTCAAATAAATAAAATCTTAAAAAAAAATAAATTTCTTTCTCTGTCTTTTTCTCTGTGTCTGCCTGTCTTGTATTTATCAAACTTCCACTGAAATTTGGCTGTATCAGGCTAGGTGCTAGATACTGAGATTACAAACACAAGTGAGTGGAGTCCTATCTTCCTTCAAAGACCTGCTTATGGTCTCTCATGGAAGAAACAAGCATAATTGACTAGTATAAAGAGTGCCTTGCCCTAAGGAAAGAGATTAGTCTCTACCATCTCTAGAGATTCATTTTCCATTTTGGGGCAGAGTGGAGGGCATCCATGACATATCATTTGTTCATGATTTTGAGGAATCTTTGAATTATTTAAACTGCATGCCCAACAGCACACCTGACACCAAAGAACAACCTGCTAAATTCTTCTGAGTTGTTAACATTCTTTACTCTTGAACTCTGCATTCCCTACGGATAACATTAGGAAACTTATTTTACTAAAGCAAAATTTCTGGAATTATTCCCTATTGCCACTTTGTCCTTTTTGGTTGTTGTTTCCCCCACCCCCCACCCCCGCATAGGCTGAACATGAATATCTGATTATACTTTCTCACCCAAAGTAGTGCTAAGTTCATATTTTGGATGGCAAAGTAGTAGGCTCCATGACATGCAACCTCTCTTCAGGTTCTGATTTTACCTCTATTTTAAAACTCTATCTGCTGTCCAAAAATAACTTTCTGTTTTTGCTATTGTATCTGTTGTATGATTTTAAACCAGCAGAAGGGTTATTTCTTCTTTGCCAGGTTTTTTGTATCAAAGTAAAGACACTACAGCTTTTATTAGGAATCATGACTTTAATTTACTTGTTTAAGGTCTTTTCAGAGCAGTTAAGCATGATGGTTGTTAAGCATGATGGGGACAGTATGGCAGGCTTATACCACATGAGCCTCAGTGTTCTTATCTGTGAAACAGGGACAATAATAAGTCTGCAAGGATTAAAGGAAGTGGCTAGCTAAGAAATACACCTAGCATGCAGTGAGTACTCTGTGAATCTTAGCCATGGTTCTGTCATCCCAGCAGCATTCTAGAAGTACCCATTTGGTTAGACCATGTGTCCTCTAAGGATAAGAAGTCATGGAATTTGTAGGAAGGGAGGCAGCTCATCATGGCTAACAAATACCCTGACTCTGTAATCACGGGTAAATCCTAATCTTCAAAAAAGTCTCTAGAGATATATTGCACTTAACCATTTTTAAAGCATTCACCTCCTCATCTGCTTTATTTACCATACACATTTATATGACCTGCAAAGGCACATCTAGTTTCCATTCCACAAAGAAGTGGTTCTTCAAGAAACGGAGGAGGGTTCTCAAGCTCAAAATCTCAAATGAGGAAGATGTTGAACTAGAACTCTAGTTCTTTTGATTCTGTATTTTCCCATCACGTCTCACTTATTTTGTCTAAATCAAGAATTCACGTTCTTTGAAAGTGAAGAATTTGAGTCTGATGAAAACATCCCATTTTTCAGTGACTTCCTTTTTAACATGCCTCACCAAAGAGTGGAGATACACAGTCTATGTCTCTCAGGATCTGCTCTGGTTGGAGCTGCCTGGGATGAACTCCCTCTTCTGTACAAACATCTCAGTCATTCTGTCTTTCAAAACACAGTTCAGTGCTCATATCTTCTTGATCACCCTTGGCTGTTGTTTTGTCTATCCAATTCCCTGAACATTTATCCTGTGCTCCTTTTTATTGTTAGTTTCCTTTTTATGTGCATGCCTATTTCTTCAGTGTGACTGTTAACGTCCTTATGCAGAGGGACCCTAGCCTACACTGTACAGAGTTCTTTGATGATGAAGACTGTGATAATAATAGTGATAATGATTATAATACTACAATCTCTCCAATTAAACTTTTTGGTGGTGTGACCTTGGCAAGCCACCATCATTTGTTCACTGATTGTTCACCTGTATTCATTCATTTGACCAAATTTTTTGAGAGTTTACTATATACAAGGCCCTATCTAGTTTCTAGGGTTACAAAGACAAAGAAGGTCTGATCTGAGGGACTTGCATTCTAATGGAAGAGATAGACTTAAAAAATATGTACATTGACATATATATTTCAAGTGCTATAATAGAAATACTATTAGGATGGCAAAAATGAGGGAAAGATTCCTAAGTTATTAAGAGGGGAGAGGTGGGTTCAAGAAAAACTCCAGAGAAGAGGTGGGGTTTGAAGCAAGTGCTAAAAAGATGAGTAAGTGGGACAAGCTTACTTATGTCTTTTTTTTTTTTTCTGCTATTGGCAGCAAATATGTCCCAAGGCATGACAAGACCACTATTCAAAGTGCCTGGAGCTAAAACAGAAAGGGAGATTTTGACCTTCAACAACTGGAGTAGAAGGTAATGACATGATCTAATTTAAAGAAATAAATTACCCGTTATTTGGAGAAGTTGACTGTGAGATGACCTGGAATTGTGTTACGATCATTGTGGCCTGCTTGTTCCAAAGAGGTTACTCACCTCTGCCACTCCGTGGGATTCTAAAAAGCTCATAAAGAAAAACAGAATGCCCTGCATTTGAGACTTCCACAAAAATGGTGTGTAGATATGCCTCCTTGTACAGGAGTAGGCAAAATCGCAACATCACTCAAAATCTCAACATAACATATTTTATTCAACATGCGGTACCCTGTGCCAGGTACAATTACAGGATCTGAGACTCTAGAAATGAATAAAATAGGAAAAATTATTACCCTCCTGGAGCTTACATTCTAGTGGGAGGAAATCAATAGCAAGCAAATAAATAAGTAAATTATATAGTACATTAGGAAAAGAAAGTGTTATGGAGAAAAATAAAGTAGGGAAGGGAGGTAGAGAGTATTGTGTGGGGTGGGGTAAACAAGTCGCAATTTTAAATAGACTCATTTGAAAAGGTCTCACTCAGAAGGGGGCAAACCAAAATGTGAAAGAGATGAGGGCCCAAGCTATGTAAATGTGTGGGAGAAAAGAATTCTAGGCTGAATAAACAGTATGTGCAAATGCCCGGGAGTGGGACTATGCCTGGTCCGTTAAAGAACATCAAAGAGACCATTGTGGCAGGAACAGAATAAGTGAGGGGAAGAATATGAGGTTAGTGAGATGACTAAGGGACAGATTGTGAAGTTTGTTGGCTTTAACTCTGAGTAACATGGGGAGACATTGGAACTTTAAAGCATGATCTGTCTTTTGTTTCTGTGGAATAACCTAAGCTGCTGTATTGAATATATTCTCTCAGAGAGCAGAGGCAGGATTAGAGAGAACAGTTAGGAGATGTTTCTCAGTAATCCAGGTAAGAAATGATGTGGCTTGGTCCATGATGGTAGCAGTCATATATATAATGAGAATAGGTTAGAATCTTAATATAATTTGAAGATAAAGTCAACAGGATTTGCTGATGGATGAGATATATTGTAAGAGACAAAAAGAAAGGTAAAAGTGCTTTTGATCTGATCTGTTTGCCATTAACTGAGATGGGGAAGACTACGGGAGAAGCAAGCTCTGCAGTAAGTCAAGTTTTGGACATATCGTATATGAAATATTTACTGGACATTTAAGTAGAAATGTTGAGTAGCAACTGGATATATGAAACGAGAAGTTAGGGGGAAAATCCGTGCTACAGCTACAAATTTTTGAGTCATTGGCACGTAGATGATATCTAAAGTCATAAGACAGGATGTATTTAGGGGCTGTGAAGATGAGAAAGAACCAGCAAGAAGTCTAAGAAAGAGTTGCCATTAAGGTAGGAAGAAAGGTGGTAATGTGTGGTGTGCTGGAAGCCAAGTGAAAGAAGTTAACAGAAGGAGTGTATCCAATATTGTACCCAATATTTCAGTAGATCAAGATGAATGAGAAGGGAGAATCAGTCATTGCACTTAGGAACATGGTAATCATTGGTGACTTGATAGGAACACTTACCAGTGTGGGGTGATGGGAAGAAAGCCTGACTAGACTGAACTTAAGAGAGAATGAGGACAGAAAAATTGGATATAGCAATTGTAGACAACTCTTTTTTAAAAAATTTTTTATTGTTATGTTAATCACCATACATTACATCATTAGTTTTAGATGTAGTGTTCCTTGATTCATTGTTTGTGCATAACACCCAGTGCTCCATGCAG